>NC_135139.1:8787878-9090909 GCF_051014445.1 Colletes latitarsis | reverse complement strand
ACTCGTGAAATGATTCAGTGTCAATGATCCCAGAAAGAAGTCGGATTGCGTTACCATTGCGACACGCTCTACTCCGATCAAAGAAAATAGTGACTTCGCAGTGAATAAAAGCAATCGTACAGTATTAAAATAAACATTCCCAATTTCTTTATTTTGCAAATCGTAGAAACTCTAATTTACATACATGGAACTGCTAAAATTCAAATTAAAAATCCTTTGGATATTTATTATATCCAAATTCTGTTTTTGAACAGCAATTTTTTGATACCAAATAAAGCGGATCATCGAGGAACTTGCGCGATTAGAGTATTTCGAAAGCTTGGAGAGTTGATCGAACGATTCTATTTCCTACCCGACGTTCTGTTCTTATCATCGAACGTTGCAATTTCTGTTACACGAACTACTCGGAATTACTTAGTCGAACTTTCCTTGGTAGTGTGACCCAATTCAACGAAAGAGATTCGATATTCTTGGCCGTTAAATTAGCGAAATGCACGGCCGTGCCCGTCCACGAAATTCGTTTTCGCGTATCGTAAACAATCGCAGTTTCCATTCAGGCCCGACCGCAACGTCCTGCTTTTCGGCTGCTGCTTATCAAACGTGGCTTTTTATCTGACGGCAGAAACCTGGAAACCGGGCGAGTGTTCATTAAAAAAGTTTACGAGCGCTCGCAAGAACGTACGAACGGAACAGAGACTCCAGAAAGCTCGATTCTACGTACGTAGACGTCTCTGAACGTAGGACAGACACTCCAATGACGTTTCTTCTTGCAACTACGAAGAGTACGAATGAAATACTTCGACGAAAGTTATTCAAATCGAATCGGTTGCACGACACAAAAGAAGAGGTAACGAGCTGTGTTTAACAGTCTGATCTCTAACGTAGACTCGTTGAATAAATTCTTTCCAATTTTGACAAATGGATTTCTTCCGACTGTGTCTCGTCTTAAACGATATTCCCTATCTGTATAGACTATTCAAGTTATGATGCGATAAGCGAATCCGCGCTGCAAAGAAATCTCTGCACAAATTAAATAAATTGTTCGTCGACTTCGCGTGTCGTCCAACATATTCGTTGAGTTTGTCATTTGCGAATTACGATTTATTTCGATATTATTTCACGAGGACAGCCTTTAATATATGTTCGTGTATTTTATTTTGGAAATTGAATGATTTCTTAAACATTTCTTTTTGTGTAATTGACTACTTGTGTAGTGGCTATTATTCAATATTTATATCGATGAATATTGTTTATTTTACACACTCTTAGATATGTTAATAGTATGTTAGCTAACATCACTTTTTTTGCAAATTTCATTTGTAATTATTTTGCAAGATTGTAACATTATTCTAATGATTTCTTAAACATTTCTTTTTATGTAATTGACAACTTGTGTAGTGGCTATTATTCAATATTTATATCGATGAATATTGTTTATTTTACACACTCTTAGATATGTTAATAGTATGCTAGCTCACATCACTTTTTTGCAAATTTCTTTTATAATTATTTTGCAAGATTGTAACATTATTCTATCTCAAATACACTTTTACTTTTTGATTATACAACTTCATATTTGCAATAATTTTTGCAAGCTTAGCTTTCATTACCTCCATCCTTTTTAATAAAATTTATAATGTAAACAATACAATCTGACACAGACATCATAATTTAAAAAATTAAAGATGTTCTGATTTGTTTCTAATTGGCAATGTATTATTTTGTAAGATACATATTAAACATTAAGAAAAAGATCGAATCATGTAGTGCAAGCAGATACAATTTGTATAAAAAAATAAAGCAGTAACCGTAATTCAAATATTTATATCTGTTTACTCCAGCACACCAAACATCCTGTTTGAATAAACCAGATATAAAGCGATAACTTCGTTCTCATACTTTTCCGACACTCTTTCCTCATATTTTTATAACATTTCACTCAAAGTTTTCAAAGATTTTAGCAAAATAATTGCAACTATGCTATAATAAAAAAATGATTGAAAATGTACTAAACAAATCCCAAGGGATGTCTCATTTAATTCTATAAAATTGTTTCAGATTTATATTGTGCATTGCTTTAGTAAACAACGTAAAAAGTGTTTAAATTAAAAAATGTAAAACTATTTAATAAATACAGTCTTTTAGAAAATCGTTTCAATATATATTTAACAAATAATAATTTAATTTCACGTGACGAGGATCTACGAAGTGATGCATCGCAACAAGAACCTTCAAATGACCTTTACTGTTTTTCATACTCAAAGTCGTTCAAAGTCGTTCAAAGTCGTCATGTTTTCATACATTATTCTATTTATCTCTGTTTTGAAAAACATTGATGACCTTGAAAAAAATTGCTCATAGTAATATTTGCTTCATTCGATCAAATAATATTTTCTTATCGTCAAAAACAATGGAGATATTTAAGGTGCTCGAATACCGAATTCTTTGTACTTAAGATCGCTTGAAGGTCATATTATCATAAATTATTGGATTGTTCTTGACCTCCACAATTACGCCACAGTGATAAAAAATATGTAGTACCTTAAAAAGAAAAAAATATCGATGACTTTGAAATCTTGAAAAATTGTTTGTATACCATAATATTTGTCCCTTTGAATCGAACAAGATTAATTTAATTAGAAGTAAATTATTCTGTTTCAGGCACCCCATCCTTTATACGCGTGACTTCTCAGTCATAAACGCTGCGTTATTCTTGACCACATGTGTCATTCGCGAGTTACGAACTCTGTGTTATCCTAACCTCCATGTCCTACTAAACCTCGACCTATCCTATCACCCTCTCTCTACTTCCAACATCCCTAAAAACCCAATGTATTTTCTCAGCTCGTTTGCTTCTAATCCAAAACGCTGTCGGTCTGTTTCACTACTAGGGAAGTTCCAAATGTGGCCCTTACAGATTTCAATGAAATTTGACAAATCCATACAAAACGTAAGGCAGTACTGTATATGAAAGGCCAATGTAAACGAAATGTAGCTATCTATTTCTCCAACTCACGAGGAAAGAGTTGTGAAAAAGATAATAACAATCGAAAAAGAAGACCATAAAAAAGAGAAAGAATTGAATAAATTAAAAAGAAGTGGAAGAAAAGTTATTATATAACCTACAGATCTTTTCTTTATTTCTTGAGAATCGAATTCAACGTTACATTGTATTGATCATATGAAAACAATTTAATTTATGATTCTGCTATATCCTGGCTTTTAGCTATATACTCGATCTAATGAATCGAGCTGAAAAGACGACTATCGGGGCAACACAGAGGCGTGACTAACCCACTAGGGCCAATCGTACACGCATTCCTCCCAGTCGTCATCTTTTCAGCTCTGCACACTAGATATAAACAAATGTAATAATAATAGTACTAAATTTTGAGGGACACCGTATAATATTAATTATCTTCTTTTCAACATAGAAACAGAAAGGTAAATAATATGTAAACCAAAATGTTACTTAAATTGGTAAACAAACTATTTGTTGTTTATAGTTTGTTCCATTTTAAGTATGAAGAGCTAATTTCTAAAAGATTCCGTAATTTTCAATTTCAGATTTCAACTTAATAGAACATCATTGAGACGAATTAACACGTTCACTGCCAAATCAAAACCATACAATATTATGCAAGACTAAAATTTTGATTTTAAATCATTGTAAACTACATAACCTAAAATTTGTTTCACTATTTATTTTTGTAACCTTGCTAAAATTTATGTTTCATGATACAAATTTATTTCCATCAACATTTCAACTTTAGACATAATTATTTTAGTTCCATAGTGAAAAAGTCTTCCCAAATTGTTAATGTTGTTATCGTTACGTTGTAAAATCAAAAATATTTATCGTATAAACATCGTAAGGTGTTGGTTCCAGAGTGTGAATAAATAAATCTTATTATATATACAGGGTGCTCCGCATTTTTCTGTAAACACTTCAGCAGTGTGTTCTACAAGTAAAACTAAGACTAAACTGTTACATAACAAAAAATCCATAAATGTTAAGAAGTTATGTCAAAAATATGAAATGTGATGCTTTTTGTTTACTAAACAAACTTTACTAAAATTTTGTTTGAAGAGAGCAACCGCTAGTTGAAACACGAAAAAATATTTCGAGAATCTATATAATATTTATATAATCGAGAAAAATTTTTTGCGCGAGGCCATAACTTTGATTTTAGACAATTGGGAGCTGTATAACCTAAAATTTCGAGAAACGAGCTGGAATGGTTACACGTGAATGTCGTTAACGCGTTTAAGACAGTCCGTGGTTGGGTCCGATAAGGTGTAGCGACGTGGTAAGAGGTCTAACTGCATCGTGTGGAGAGAGACAGAGCGAGTCGTGCGGAGGTGTCGAGACGCAGACGGGGGTTCGGGTCGAGAGGAGAACTGGAGAGCCTCCGATAAAGGGTCGTGCACCCCGAGAGGCACGCGTGCCCGCCGCTCTATCCCCGTGTATCTGATTTGCTGCGCCTGAACCACGGACGAGCGCGTTCCGCCGCTGCGAATCGAATGTTTACGAGTGACGTGGTCGCCGCGATGCGTCGATCGTAAATCATCCAAATTGATCAATCGAAACGAAGCGAGCGAAATGATCGCCGTTCCGCGCGACGCGCAACGTGACGTATCGTAAAAGTCATTTTCGACGTCACAGAACCTCCTAATTTCGGTTGCAAGTCATTGAAAAAGTCTTGGAAAACGATAAGAAATATTCAAATTGATCTTACCAAGCCTAATGGTCACCATGCTCGAAGTTGTAAATCGCAAGATTTTTTACGTTCTACGTCGCGTATTTCTTCGTATGTATTTTAAGATGTTATCGAAAAATATTTCATTGTTTTATGACAAATGTGTTTTTTAATGTCTTGTATCAGCATGCTTTAATTAGATGTTCAATGAGTTCCCTTAGTACGGCCTGTTCTAAAAATGTACTTCCGGGAAGCCCCGGTGGCCGATTGGCACCATATTTAGAGGTAGAGAGGGAGCAAGGGTTGTAGATTCTAATTACTAAATTTTAGCTTCGGGTATTTAATAGTTTCTGAGATTTTCGCAAAAACTTTTGTTCCCCGCAATTGAATTCTATCTATACGTATATGTCGTTAATAGCGTACATATATCGACTGTTGAATAGCTCATGACGCATAGCGATATCGAGCCTCAGTTTCTATAGAGTGTCCCACTTAAAATTTACCCATTTTCCTTTCAAGCTGCATTACCTTTTAATTTCGGCGACCAAAAATGATTAAGTTACACTATCAGATACACTGCATTTACGGTAACTTTTAATAGTGACATCTCACTTCCCGATCCCTGGATAAATTATTCTATAAGGTGTTCCTCAGAAAATGGATTTTTACATGAAATTTTTATTTTGTTAATACTATTCTAATCCAACCTAAATATGTATACAAAATGAGAAATAGGCTAACTTAATATCTCAGAAATTATTAAATTCCCGAAACTACAATTTTTTATTTGTATACTACAACCTATTTTACTTCTTGTATTGATAACTTGGTCTTTTCTTTGCAGGATAAGAGTAACCATGTATTTTTCATAGATGAATTTTAATATATGAACATGTAATTGTCTACAGAAATATACAAAATAATGGATAGTTTTATGTATAATGTAACATTCTTATAAAAATTAATGAAAATTAATGTCATCACTGACATCTACGAAGAAGTCACTAAAAGTACACCTGTAGTATTCGAACCAATTTTTTTTAATATCATCTTATTTATCAAGTGTCAGATTAAGTTCTAATGCACGTTTTGAGCGTTTTTAGACAAAATGGAAGGTAAAAAAAGGCAAACTATAGAAGAACGATAACTTATAATATTTCACTATAATCAAAAGGTTTTCCAAAAAAAAATTCAGTATTTAAATTTATTATAATATTCTAATCTAATCTCTGAATTATGAATTGCATAATTTACAAGATATTCAGATGAGCATGTTAGGTGCTTTATCTTGTGTATTATGATCCAAAGAAATTAATTTATTGTTATATAAATGTATTCAACATTTACGAATAATGAGGCTATCAGAGTTCCTAATTCATCCTTTTAGATAGTTTTCGAAATCGATTGGAATCCATGAAATTTGTGTTTCACAATAACCTATTATGTAAGGAATATACGTACACAAGCCGAATCTGCAATACCGTACGATTTCGAAAGAATGACAATTTGTTTATGTTCGAGTATCCAGCGCCTGGGAAACTTTCCTTTCATTCCGCCGAGGAAGTACTTTTAAAACACTCACGGAGGCCACGCTTTTCGAAAGCAGGCAGTATTATGGTTGGCAATCCGATCATCCGCAAGATTTATTACTTTTAAAGTCACTACCAGCGAATGAATGACTAATAAACAGTGCTTAATTACTATCCAAATAATTTCTGCCTTTACAATATTTCAAACTTAAGGATTTCAAGGCGTATATAAGATATAATTAATAACCAGAAAAATAATTTTTCTTTTTAAAAACAAAATTTTATTGGAATAATAGGCAACCAATAAATCAAACGTATAATAATTTATTTGTGACGTTTATTTGGTCGGAAAATGAAATTTCAATCTATTCGTTATGAAGTATTTAATTCTATAATTGTAATTTTTATCTAGATAAGAAGTTTGCCCATCTCTGGATAGAGGTAATTAAAACGCATGATAATGCTCGAAACAAAGAATTTCTTTTTCATATCGACACTCGTGAGTTGTTGCAATGTCAGTAGAGTCTATTAGCGTGACGGTCGTAGCGATAATCGTCCGTTTTTTACTCATCTTTTTATCTAAATCTTCTGACCAACTCTAGAGAACAAAGAGACGGATCGCTTTAAAAAAATTATTATATTTCGTTCTGGTCTTGCCATTGAACTTTTAGAGAAGGTGGAAAAATGTAGCAAATCTTTAAACGTGCCTACTAATTGGTATCCAGCTTCAATCTTCTATCACAGAACAAAAGAGTCCATCAGCAGATTCAAGTCAATCAAATAAAGTACGTTTCTTTATATAAATTAATAGGATTTTTAAAGAGTAAATAGATTAAATATTTTCATTCAATTCTCTGAGAAACCTAACATTTTACGAGTTATAGAAATCGCTGATTTTGTCGAAAGTGAATCACAGTGGCCACTAAGTATTATAATTAATCGATCTCAAAGATGGAGAAAACAAAATTTTTTCATACGTGATAAGCAATATTTTTAAAAGAAAAAGCAGAAGTATTGCGTTCATTTTAGATCAGGAGGTGGACAAAAGATGCAACAAAAATTTTAGTTTTCAAGGATTCCAGAAATTAACCTCTAAGAATTATAAATACAATAGAAATAGAAATATTGAAATTTGGATGATTGTTCAACATTTGTGAATGAATAAAGAAATTCTTCTCGTCTTGTTCTGACTGTGACTTTTTAATTACTTTCGTAAAATGGACTGTAAATAACAATTATTACTTTCCTTTAGAGCGTTTCGTGTATTATTAAAAAAATAAAAAATTGATATTTCTTTTGCAAAAAAAGTTTGTAATTGAACATACAAGTAATTATATTTTTCTCACATATTTCAAAGAACAAAGTTACGTTTGTAATTTCGTGGAAATTTCGACTTTGTTTTACATCCCTTTCGGGAACATTTATATTATACAAATTATTTGGCTCAATTTTCTTTCAATATAATTACCTTATTAATTAATTATTTTAACTAGTTCAAATTGAAAATTGCAATTAGTAAATTACGAATATTAAAACAAATGGAAAATTGTTGCGTATGGAAGGTCATAAACAAACCCAGTTCCATCTATCAAATCTCATCTTCAAAAAATATTATTAATTGTACTCACAGAACAAAAGAGAAATGTATTTTCAATGTAAATGACTTTTTACAGAATTGTATGGGTGATGCTACGAACGATAACCAAATTCTGAAATTGCACAACTTGTCGAACGCTGCGATAATTTCGCGCGGCAGCAGTATTGCACCTGTACTTTATGTTTGATAAACGATATACGCGTTGAAACGTATTTGGCCGTTCAGCGATTGGTTTGAAAGATTATCTGACGATTTCAGTCTCGAAATATAAGCGTCGAAGCGGAAATTCTTTTTTTTTCTTGCAGCCAAGCGTACCCCTCGATAAGAAATGTCGATGGGTCGTTACGTCTGTTAGAAAAACATCGTACGACAGGTCGATATAACTGTCGATGCACCTTGTCGTGTAAACTCGCCGTGCAATAAATTGTCAGATCCATAATCCCTAGACCAGACACGTCAGACACTTGACTCTTCTATTACGTAAAATTTTGTTCAACATGTACTATCTACATTTTTTGGGGGTACATAATTATATAAACAGCATTTAACGATAATTAAAAACAACAAAGAATCTAAAAAATCAAGATGAACATCTTCAATTTTAAAAGTTATACGATTAAAGGTTTTGTACCGAGTTCGAGGAAAATATATTTTTCATCCCCTATGAATGACCTAGTCAAAATGTCACCGTGAACTATTTTGTCAAATATCGAAATAGCCTTATAAAGTTGCAAAAGTTTAACACGAAATTATAAATGCAAAGTATAATAAAAAAAGCAATACTCAAATTTATTTATTATTCAATTTTTATGAAACAAAAATTTTAAAAGGGGAAACGAAATACTAAAGAAAAGGTTATTATTGCAGTGCTTGTGAAATTCAATTTTTTTTTACAATTAAATCCTGCCCTCATCATCCACCCAAATCATCGATGAACTCGAAAATTTTTATTTTGATTCTTATATAATTAAAGATTATTTCTAAAGTGATACAAAACTTGATCCAAACGACAAGATCTGTTCGACATGCCTGCTCTGCGCGATCGATGAATCATTCGCTTACGTCGCGGTTTCTTAATCGCGACGATTACCTATTAGACGCAAATTAACGCAAGTTCTCGCAACCTTGAGGACCTCGTCGCGTAGAACAAGAAAACGAAGGCTCGAATGAACGATATGCACTCACCATCTCTGGACATGCCGAGGCGTAGGCACTTTTGCAACCGACAGTACTGGCACCGGTTTCTGTTTACACGGTCGACCACACAATTCTTGCTCCGCGGACATTGATAGTTGACGACCGACGACTGGGACCGCCTGAAGAAGCCTTTGCAGCCCTCGCAGGTGATCACGCCATAATGGACGCCGCTGCTCTTGTCGCCGCACACCTTGCACGGGATTATTTCGATCTGGGCTGAAAACAGAAAAGAAGAAAGTTCGTCGTTAGCAGATTGATGCAACCGATACGATAATTGTTATGTTGCATCGTCGTGTCAGACAGCATCGTTAATCTCTGTGTTTTCGGTTCGTGCCAGCGACAAAATCGACCAATGGCGACTGCAATCGTTGAAAATTGCACGTCTGCTGATGTTCGCACGTTTTCAATTTTTATCAATCTTATACATCGAAAGATGGACGCTCCTCCCTGTATGCTAACACGACGTGTCAGCTGTAGACACGCGATACCATCGATTTTGGTTCAAGTATTTCACGCGTTATCAATTAATTATATATTCAATTTAATCTTAGAAACCAACGATGTACATTTAACTTACGATTGACGAAAATAAGAGCAACGAGATACACTCGGGGATGAAGCCTTAACATCGATACTCGATAAATGCACGTACCATTAGGCGGACACGAAATATTAGTCGATTGGACCGTTGTCAATTTCCGTAAAGACGATTTTGTTGACTGTTTGGTCGTTTCGCGGAGCAAGGGTGGATTGTCTGGCGTTTCATATACCGGTCACCTTATTCCTGGCTCGTCAAAGTTCATCACACCAATGGTCGTTCCCACATAATATATTTATGGATAACCTTTTGATTGGAAGACAATACAAGACGGCGTGCTCTATTGCGATGCAACCGTGGCTGCGTTTAAGTGCATCGTGAGCGATCCGCTAGAGTTTCACCAGAGATTTCGTATCGCCGTAATGTGGTGTGATAACAGAATGATAAATTTGTCGCGGTTTCTACTGGAAAGTCAAATTGTGTACCAGTAAATACGGATCCGATTCAAAGACGTCTTTTATGCGCTGGATTTTCTAGAGACTTTGATTTTCCGCGTGTTGCAGCGATTTTCAACCCCTTTTAGTTCACGGCGCGCCAAAAAATATAAAACTTTTCTTATAAAAATATAAGAAAAATATATATTTTTGTTCAAAATTGGCGACAGAGTAACCACTATTTAATGACATGTGAAAAGAAAAGTATGTCTCTTTTGTAAAGAATATATACAATTAAATAATATATGTATATTATTTAATGTATATATAATATTTTCTTTTATACAGGGTGCTCGGCCATCTCTGGGAAAAATTTTAATGGGAGATTCTAGAGGGCAAAATAAGACGAAAATCAAGAATATCAATTTCTTGACTGAGGCTTCATTAAAAAGTTATTACAAAATTAAATTAATAAATTCCAAATCGTTCTGAAAAAATTATTTTTGGTTGGGGAGGTCAATTACATTCATTTTTGGTCAATAAACATACCCCCGAAATCCTAACCATCTTCGAGAAAAAAATTCAAGTAGTTACTGAAATTTTTAGGCGAAATTAAAAAATTTCAAATCATATTAAAAAAATTATATTTAGTTACAGAGGTCAATTACAAGCATTTTTGGTCAATAGACATACCCCCGAAATCCTAACCATCTTCGAGAAAAAAATTCTTTACCGAAAATATAGTTTCTGGCCAGAAATGTTTGCCCGAAATTTTATGCAAATCTTTAAAACGTCATAACTTCTGAACGGATTGGACGATTTTAATGTTCAAAAAGGCAAACGACGCGTATTTTAATGTAGAATATGTAGCAATTATAAAAATATTCGAAAAGTTGTTCCTTGACCCCGCAAAATGAGAAAACCCCCATAAACATGGTCCAATTTTCAAACAGCCATAACTCCTACAACAGTGAATATATTTGAATGAAACTTTTTTCTGAAGCAGAGCTCGTGGGTACCTACAAAAAAGTGTTAGACAACTTTTCTGTAGGACGTTAAACGAAATTACTAAAAATCAAAAACGAATTTTTAAGAAAAATCGACAGGGGGTAGGTGCCTAAATTTTTCAACGAAAAAGCAAAATTTCAAATCGTTCTGAAAAAATTATTTTTAGTTGTAGGGGTCAATTACAATCATTTTTGATGAATAGACATACCCCCAAAATCCTGCGCATTATCGAGAAAAAAATTCATTACGGAAAATATAATGTCTGACTATAACTGTCTGTAACCCTGAAAATTGAAAAGTTTCAAATCATTCTGGAAAAATTATTTTCGGTTGCAGGGGTCAATTACAATCATTTTTGGTGAATAGACATACCTTCGAAATCCTAACCATTTTCTAGAAAAAAATTCAGTCCGGCGAAACTTTAGACATTAATAACTTTTTAACGAAGCCTCCACCAATAAATTAGTATTCTTGATTTTCGTCTTATTTTGGCCTGTAGAATCTCGTATTAAAATTTTTCCCAGATGTGGCCGAACACCTTCTATATATATGTAAAATAATTAGTTAATGAGATATTTGAGCCTGTCGTTTTATATGTCGTCCACGATCTGTTTTTGTTTTTGACATTGTTTAATATAAAAAAGCTTGCTCTAAATATAAAGCAGAGGAACGAAAAAGTATTTGAATTGCTTCTATGGTTATACTAGGAAATTCATTTCAAAGAAATAACCAAATTAGTACCTGTTAAAGAATGTTTAAGTGTTAATTCTCGGTCATTTTTTATTTTTGTTAATTCGTCCTTTTTGCAGTATTACAATACACAAATGCTATCCGTTTGTTAAAAAAAACGAAAGATTTATTTATTTACTGGTTATTATTTAATAACTCGTGACACCTTGGGTGAAAATCGTTGCTCCATAGAGGCAAAATGTAAATTAAAATTTCTTTACAAAATTCTATTTATCTTTCCATATAATATATCCAATGAATTTTTGTCAAGCAATAAAATCAAGTAGTAAAATTCTTAACTTTCCTTTTACATTCTGTTCACCTCTTCCTCAAACTTTAAGGGATGTAAATAATTAATTTCTTATAATAATAAAATGTTGCATCCAAGAGTAATAAGTAATATATTTATAATCCATATAAAGTAATATATTTATTGTGAAACATGTCATGTTTTAAAGACTCGTATTTATTTTTTACATGAAACTTTCAATTGTAATCTGAAACGAATTAATTTACATTTAAACGAAGTTTTACAGCAGAGATAAGTTAATAAATATAATTTGCCCATTGTCAATGAATACAACTGTGATTATTAAAATTTGTATTTTGAAATTTGTTCCTTGACTTATATTCGTTCAAATAATTCGAAGAGATATAAAAAAAGGAAAACAGGACAGAATTCTACAATTGCATGGTGCCAAACAAAATCTTTTTAATTAGAGAATGAAAAGACTCCCGAGTTTTTTCAATAGTGTTTCTAAACAATAACACGACGTTGTTTTTTTTCACTTGACACAAGAATACATGACCTAATAGTTGACATTTAACGCATCCTGTAACACATTACCAGTGTCCTCTTTATAGAAATTAAAAAGAAAAGCTCGTATTAAAATGTATTTGAATCGTGACTTTCATAGATAATAAAGCTTGATATAAAAAAAAACAAATTTAATAGGTTTAAAAATTGTTAACGCTGGTCGTTGCTCGGATCTTTTAAAAAGATCCAACAAAATGAAATGCACAAAAATAAAATATTTTCGAGGGATAATAATGAAAATGAGAAATACAATTGTGAAGTTCGTTGCACCATCGTGTACCTCGTATAGAATTGACTTGGAGCCTACGATCGTCCAAGAGAGGGTCTTCTGGACTTGGAGTCTCCGCCTGCACCCTGGATCTCGTCGTTTCCGGTGGCTGAGGGCTCGTGCTATCCGCCCCCCAACTTGGCCCACCGAATGTTGAGAGACTTCCCTCCATTTACGTTCCACGCTCGCGTGTTTCATTTAAGATTCACTGACAACTAATTCTCGAATACATCGCGGTGGTCTCCGTCGATCACTCGCAACAGTTCGCGTCACACTTTCGTTCCATTATCCACCAAATTTCAACGGTCGTCCCTTAGGAAACACTCGTAAACAGTTCTCTGTCATGGGGGACTCATCGAACGGATTTTTAAGATCTAGTTCGATCAATCGCGAGATCGTGAGTCGAATAAAACACCGTGGTTAACGTACTTCGAACACGTTGCACACTGTGTCCCGCAAAAGAAACGGGATTGGACGTCCCCAGGAGACTCGGGAAGTTTCTTTTCCGCGGTCTAAAGAGGATTGTTCGTCGAAAGGAATTAGCGTCGACGCGTAACCGATTTTTGCTCGTTCGACGGAAATGCATGAGCGCGATTTCTTAGACTCTGCTTTCTCAAATGTATCACGAGGAAGCTACAGTCTCCCCAAAATGCTGCAAAGAAACAATCCTCAGGAAATTACACACGTTTCAATCTGCACTAGAAATGTTATTAACTCTTTAACGGTTCATAAAAAGTAACATTTGTATCGTTTTCGATGTTCCAATCTAATAGCAATTTTTTTAAATTGAATATACTATAGTAGCAAATGCCACCTAAACAGTTCAGAAAAAATGAAATTTTCCAATATTTAAATTACAGAAATAAGTACAAGTCTCGTGATCTAATGAATTATATTGTATTTCTACAAATAAATATTAATGATTTAAATTTTTTCTTTGGTTCTGTGCAATTTTTCTTGCACAACTGTTCTTGTAAATTCATTATTAGAATTACTATTTCTTTCTCTATGTCCAATTTAAATTTTCATGTTGTCTAGTTGTATATAAAATTGGATTTTTATCCACTAAATATCGAGATAACTAAACAAATAAATAAACTTCTGCTTAACTTTCCACGAAATGAAACCAAGTGATCTGACAATAATTAAATGTGAAATGAGAGAAGGTATATATTTATTATATGTTTATCACCTATTCCTAAATATTTGAAAAATAACATGTAATAGCATTTTTAATATAAAGTGTTCCTGTAACTATTACTTTTTTAATGTTGAATTCATCATTAAATTAAAATGAGTAAAAATGGTTTCTGATGATGCATTATTCGTTTGACTAATGGACTATCAACGATTTATATATTAAAATAAAATGTGTTTTTTCGGACTATTGATAAAAGCTCGACAAGGAAGTGGTTAACGCATTCACAGACATAAACACCTACTTAAAAGTATAACTCTTTTAAAAGAGTTTCAAGGCATTTTTTAATCAAAATCACGACGTCATTACAGTTTTCCTCGATATATACGAAACTAAACGTCCATAACGCCATTAAACGACATTTATAGATTGGGAATATGTTAATAATAATTTCTTATATAATATAAAAAAAAGTTTTAAACAAAACAGGCTTAATAAACATCCCCAGCCAGCCCCCATCATCGATTACTAGATTCATAATGACAACTCTATACCTAATATTAACAATACTAATACTAACAAAAGTCGTTTACCCTTAAAGATTAGTTCCTCTTCAAACTTCTTAAAGGTTATTTAAAACTGCAATCAATTTTGCCAGTAAAAGAGAAACGAGAATTATTGATTCTTTTATTTTTATTTATATATGTTTTCGATTGAAAAATTAATTGTTATTTTAGATCACCTCTGCGAAATTTGAAGAGAACTCGAATCTTAAGGGTTGAAAACGTGTACTGCTTTCTTATTAAAACTAATAAACATTTTAACGTTTTAAAATACTAATTTAGTTATTGAAAATATTATTGTACAATCGTATTATTTCCTTCCGAAAATAATAACTTGGTATATTTAACTCTTTGCTAATATACGTCGTAAGAAATTCGTTTCAACGGAGTCCGACTGTATTTCAATTTAATTTTGCTTTCGTTACGTCCGGAGTGTTTATTTGAATTCGAATTTAGTGTGTTCGTAATATGTGCGCGGTAAACGATAGAAGAGTAAGTGTATTTTTTAATTAAGGCAGTAAATTCTAATGGTGTTTATTATTTAGGTATAGATTGCTGACACAATAATATTAAATAAAATTTCTTCGTTTCTGATTTTAAAACCATAGACTAACGTTAAATGTAAGTTATTAATTAGTAATTAAAAATCGTACTGTGATTGTGTAATTACGAGTGTACTCCAATTTTTATAATCATACTACAAGTAAGGTGAGATTGAAAAGCAGCCTCAATCTTCATCTCGTCATTGCGTAAAATATTTTCATATAAAATAATATGTATACTGTACCCACGTGTACGATAAAATTAATAATAATAATTCTGTTAATACAAACAATGTGCAAACACATTATTATATTATTAACGAATGAAAAATGTGCCCTCATATTTTCTTTTATCAAATCTAGGTGTGAATATTGTAAAATATATTACAGATTTAATATTCTGTAAGTAGAAACAGTGAATAATGAACAGACGCGCCAATCAAATCGTATTCAATTGTACATTGTACATTGTAACATTATTAGAGTGGAACCTCGTTTATCCGAACCATTGTATAGACCACTGACATATATGATTTATTCCAGAACACTCAACTTTTAGTAACAAATATAATAATAGCCTTATGGATCACCTTGTATTAAGAAAAATAATAAATAGTATAATTAACGTGCACAAACTGAATTTATATTACTGAAAGTAATTAAATTTTATTTGAAAACTTTAAACTTGCTATTTTCTTCAAGCGAGTAGGATATAGTAAATCAGCTTTATTTGATTCTGGTTGTTTGAAGCACGTTTGGAGTTCCACATTATAAAGGACTTGCAACCCCTTAATCCATATGCATGATACGAACAAATGAAAAATATACCCTCATCATCAGATTCTTTTTGTCGAATTTAGGTATAAATATTCTAAAAAGTATTACAAATTGAATATTTTAATGATTTGTTTCGATGATGAACATCGGTATAAGAAGAAACAGCGAGTAATGAACAGGCACGCCAATTGTATTCAATTGTACATATACGCGATGCATTTTCAAATACTATTATGTATCACAGAAACGAAGCATTATTAGAATAAATTTTATTCTATATTTTCACCTTATTTAGTATATTGCGGAATCATCAATTTTAACCACGTACAATTATTTTAAAAAACGTGCATTAAAACTAACATTACTTTTTGTTTTTGTTTGCAAAATTTTATTAAATTTCATTCTACATTTTCATCTCATTTAATATATCGCAGACAGCTAATACTTTGCTCAAATTTTCTGTGGAATCATCAATTTTAACCACGTACAATTATTTTAAAAAGACCCGCATTGAAACTAATATCACTTTTTGAAAATAATGTATAAGATTGGGACTAAACTTATACTACGTATTATTGAGGTCAAATAGATGAGAGAAGTTTATATAAACTTATATCCGGAAATACTTTATTCGAAAGATATAAGCTTTTAAAGATACTTATGATTTATTGCGACAGCTACAAGAAATGTTCGATCGGGAATGTATTCAAAATGCATTTATTATTATTTCCAATACAGATGGAATATTTGAAAGAGTTCGACGAATAGAAGCCTGCATTCTTACAGAGGGAGTAATTATCGAACATTTCCTATAATTGCCACAATAAATCATAAATATCTTTAAAAGCTTATATATGTTTTCAATAAAGCATTTTCGAATATAAGTTTATATGGACTTTTCTGATCTATCTGACTTAACACGTTTACTGTCAGATCAAAACCGTATAATATTCTGCAAAAGTAAAATTTTTATTTTAGACCATTGCAAGCTGTATAACCTAAAATTTATTTCTCTACTTATTTTTATAACCTTGTTAAAATTCACAAATTCTATTCAAATTTATTTTCCTTAACTTGAGAATTAATTTTTCTAGTATCATAGTGGTAAATCCTGTCACCCGTATATGGATGACGTGACAGTTAAAGTGTTAAATAACACGTAGTAGAAGTTTAGTTCTAACCTTTTTGTACAGCCTGTATATTTAGAAGAAACCTTTTTTACGTTATTAAAAAAATACAACAATCAAGTGTTCGAAAATGAAAGATCGCGTTACCAAGTCGCCAGTGTGTCAACAATGCGAATGGGTTAAGATCGAACGGGGTCGAAGCTGACCCAAACGTTAAAATCCCTGAATGTCGAAGGATCGAAACGATCAAACGAAACGCTATCTAGGACTAAACATCTTAACTTCGATTCTCCTCGAAGCGATTTCCAGACGTGCCTATTTATACACCCCGTAACCTGGATTTCGACCAAGAATACACCCCAATCCCTACGAAGCTACCCTAAATCAATCCGAGCTTATGCCCCGCGCGACGAACAGCATCATTGGGCGAAAAGCACGCGACAAATTCCGTCTCGAGCCGAAACCTTCCGTCGTTCATCGATCACTCTCTTCCTCCTGGCGGATCTGGCGGTTAGCAATCAAAATAATCCGCCCCCGCCAGCGGGGAGGGTCGGAAGGGCGGCCCGCGAAACGTCGGGAAACGCATGGAAACGAACGGGGACGCGACGGAAAACGGGCGTGAAAAAGAAACAAACACGAGAAAAGACATGTGGAAAGGTGGGAGAGAGAAGAAACGCGGCTGCTGCAGTGGCTCTCTCTCTCTCCCAGTTGCCCTCTATTTTCGTTCTCAGCTCGGTAAAGCAGCGTCTATATCGCGGTTGCGAGGGCGCCGAAGCGAGATGGAAGAAAGAGGGTGCACGAGCGCGGGAACGGGACGAGAGAACGAGAGAAGAACGATATACGGTGGTGGTTACGCGTAGATGCAACACACGCGCGCGCGCACGGAGCGGGGCTACCGTAGAGCGGAGCGATGATTCGGCGCGGCTCGTGTCCGTACAGCGTGTGTGCTTCTTTCGTCCGGCAACTCTAGCGCCACGAGCAGCGTCGAGGCGCTTGCACCATACGGTCGAACATTACATAACCGAGAACGATGAACCCAGAGTACAGTCACCCGGCACGCTCGCATCTTTGACGTGCGTCATGCCGCTGCCTCGAGGAGAGTGCAGAGCGCCGGCTACTATACCCGGAACTCCCGAAATCGAAGCCACTTTGTGCCCGTGGTTGCGCGCTTTGTTCAACCGCCACCGTCCTCACGTTTCCACCGCGTGCGTGCAATCACGCAACCCCTTCCCGTCCAACACCGTGCGAAACGCGGTAGGTTAAACACTGCAAGTAGAAAGATTCGGTCCATCGTTTTCGTAACTCGTAGAAAAATAGATAAAATTTATTTTGGAAAGTGAAGATTCCAATAAGAGTTGCTTGTATGGAAAGTTAACTGTATTAACGCGTGATTTTTCACTAAAGAGCTAAAAACATTAATTCTCAGGATTAGATATTAAAGGAAATTTTAGATAGGACCAATTGTCTAAAAACGAAGTTTCGTTTAGTGGACAATTTGAGGTATTTGATCTGGAAATCAACGTGTTTGGGAAAAATTTTAATGGGAGATTCTAGGGGCTAAAATAAGACGAAAATCAAGAATAACAATTTGTTGATTGAGGCTTCGTTAAAAAGTTATTAGCGTTTTAAGTTCCGCTTGATAGTGGTGTGTGCGTGACAGTGGTTCTCACTCAGCATGAGAAACTCTACTTACTGACGTATCGACAGCCATACAGCTTTCTGAGTGAGAACCATTATCACGCGTACGCAGCTGTTCGCAGGTTGCCGTTCTACAGACGGAACTTTAAACGTTAATAAATTTTTAACAAAGTCTCAATCAACAAATAGGCATTCTTGATTTCCGTCTTATTTTGACCTCCAGAATCTACCATTAAAATTTTTCCCAGGGGTGGACGAACATATTGTATATTTTTGTCGCAGTATAAACATCAATCACGCGACCGCTACAAATAGAAAGATTTGTTTCGTCAGTTTTTGAAACTCGTATAAAAGTAGAACAAAATTGGAATGTTAAGATACCAATAAATGGAGTAAAAATTGCTTGTATGGAAAGTTAACTGTATTAACAAATTGACTGCTACGTCGTCTATATATAGGTGCTAGGGTTTATTACTATGGAACTAGAAAAATGTAACCTAATCTGGCCTCGAATATCGGTAATGTAAAGATGAAGCTTTTTTATTTTTATTATTATTATTTTGATTCAACTGTATTAAGAGAGTACACGTCCGCATTGCATGCATAAACAATTCTAAACAAGTATAATAAAATAAAAGTTAATAGAATTTATCCAAAAAATTAGAAATTTCGAATAAAAACAATACAACAATAAAGAAATTGTAAACAAACATAATTATTTTTTTGTTAGATCAAAATAATGATTGTCCACGCATTCGACAGTGATTGGCCGCTACTTTTGGTCAGATCAATTTATTATACAAACGTTCTATTAATATTATATACACCTTGTTCAATATATAATTTGAAAGGAAAAAATAAATTCATTTAGCAATTGAGAAGGAATTAAAATTATTGAAAAAGATAAGTGTATTTTGTTATTTATGTTACATTTTGGAAATATGAAGAGAAATATAAAGATGGATGACACGTGTCACCTACGCGACTAAGAACAGGTTAGAAATTATGTCTTTTTAAATACAACACAATCTGTTTTTATGTTAAAAATACAAATTTAGGGTCATGCTGCTGCCTCGAGGAGAGTGCAGAGCATTGACTATTTATTATAATCGAAACTCTCGAAATCGAAGCCACTTTGTGCCCGTAGATGTGGGCTTTGTTCGACGGCCATGCTGTCCCGTTTCGACCGCGTGCGTGCATGCACGTGACCTCTTTTCGAACACCGTGTGAAACATGACATGTAGCTTATGACAAGTGGAAAGATTCGTTCCGTAACTTTCGAAACTCGTACGTAAAGAAGGAAAGAATCATTTACGAGGATAAAGATTCCAATAAATCGATTTAAAATTGTTTTTATGAAGAATCGATAGACGACAAACGAATTCAGTATTAAATGCGAGTCTGTATATTACTTCTCGACAAGTTTTGAGTAAAATCTAGATCTCAATTCACGTAAACTTTATTAATTCTGTAACACCTAGATCCTGAAGGTCATGAGATTTATTATTATACAGGGTGTTCAGCCACCCCTGGGAAAAATTTTAATGGGGGATTCTAGAGGCCAAAATAAGACGAAAATCAAGAATACCAATTTGTTGATGAAGGCTTCGTTAAACAGTTATTAACATCTGAAGTTCCGACCGTATTGAATTTTTTTCTCGAAAATGCGCAGGATTTTGGGGGTACGTCTATTCATCGAAAATTATTGTAATTGACTCTTACAACAGAAAATATTTTTTTTAGAACGATTTGAAATTTTTTTTTTTCGCCGAAAAATTTAGGCACCTACCTCCTGTCGATTTTTCTTAAAAATTCCTTTTTCATTTTTAATAAATTTGTTTGACATTCTACAGAAAAGTTGTCTAGTACTTTTTTGTAGGTATCCATGAGCTCTACTTCAGGAAAAAGTTTCATTGAAATATATTCACTATTGCACGAGTTATGGCTGTTTGAAAATTGGACCATTTTTATGTGGTTTTCCACATTTTACGGGGTCAACGAACAACTTTTTCATTATTGTTAGAATTTCTACATATTCTACACTAAAATACGCGTTGTTTGCTTTTTTAAACATTAAAATCGTCCAATCCGTTCAGGAGTTATGGTGTTTTAAAGATACGCATGAAATTTTGGGGAACGATTTCTGGCCTGAAGTTAGAATTTCGTTAAGGAATTTTTTTCTCAAAAATGCGTAGGATTTCGGGAGTATGTGTAATGACCAAAAATGATTGTAATCGACTCTTGCAACCGGAAATAATTTTTCCAGAACGATTTGAAATTTTTGAATTTAATTGTTAATAACTTCTTAACGAAGCCTCTATCTACAAATTGGTATTCTTGATTTTCGTCTTATTTTGGCCTCTAGAATCCTGTATTAAATTTTTTCCCAGGGGTGGCTGAACACCCTGTATATGAGTTACATAATTTAGTGAAACCTAGATTTTGATGCACACGAACAATTCATAAGAAAAGTTATCGCTTATAAGGTGGAACAAAAAAGAAGTAAATAAGGCTCGATTAAAGTTACAGAACTCATAAATGTTTACTAGTTTTCCATGTTGAGTTTGATCGATGTAATGATACGAATATGTATCCTAATTGAAAATACAAATTTTAGAGCACGAATGTGAAGAAGATACAAAGAATTATATGCACCAATATTTACGCCAATGTTGAAGTATGCTTGGTATGCAGCAAAACTCTGCGAGGAAGGGAAAATTTTCCAAAATGTAAACCAAATTTCCTATCCAATGGGAATATTAAACAAATAACTGCTCGAGTGATACAACTGTATTCATACTTGCAAGATATTTTTTGAATTTACGTTTTCCGTGTTGCAAAAACAAGTATCATCGCTGTACGTAATGTATAATTATACAGGGTGTTCGGTCACCCCTGGGAAAAACTTTAATGGGAGATCCTAGAGGCCAAAATAAGACGAAAATCAAGAAGATCAATTTCTCGATTGAGGCTTCGTTAAAAAGTTATTAAAAAATTAAATTAAAAAATTTCAAATCGTTCTGGAAAAATTATTTTCGGTTGCGAGAGTCAAGTACAATCATTTTTGGTGAATAGACATACCTTCGAAATCCTAACCATTTTCGAGAAAAAAATTCCTAACTGAAAATCTAATGTGAGGCCAGAAATGCTTCCCTGAAGTTTTATGCAAATCTTTAAAACATCATAACTTCTGAACGGATTGGACGATTTTAATGTTCAAAAAGGCAAACTACGCGTATTTTAGGGTAGAATATGTAGAAATTATAAAAATATTCGAAAAGTCGCTGCTTAACTCCATAAAGTGAGAAACACCCCATAATAATGGTCCAATTTTCAAACAACCATAACTCTTACAATAGTGAATACATTTCAATGAAACTTTTTTTTGAAGTAGAGCTCATGGATACCTACAAAAAATTATTAGACAACTTTTCTGTAGAGCGTCAAACAAAATTACCAAAAATGAAAAACGAATTTTTAAGAAAAATCAACAGGGGGTAGGTGCTTAAATTATTCGACGATATTGAAAAGTTTCAAATCACTCTGGAAAAATTATTTTTGAATGCAGGGATCAATTATAATCATTTTTGGCCAATAGACATACCCTCGAAATCCTAACCATTTTCGGGAAAAAAATTCCTTACCGAAAATATAATTTCAGGCCAGAAATGCTTCCCTGAAATTTCATACAAATTTTTAAAACATCATAACTTCTGAACGGATTAGACGATTTTAATGTTTAAAAAAGCAAACTACGCGTATTTTGGTGGAGAATATGTACAAATTGCAAAAATATTCGAAAAGTTGGTCCTTGACCCCGCAAAATGAGAAAAACCCCATAAAAATGGTCTAATTTTCAAACAACCATAACTCTTACAATAGTGAATATATTTCAATGAAACTTTTTTTTGAAGTAGAGCTCATGGGTACCTACAAAAAAGTATTAGACAACTTTTCTGTAGAGCGTCAAACAAAATTACCAAAAATGAAAAACGAATTTTTAAGAAAAATCAACAGGGGGGTAGGTGCTTAAATTTTCCGACGAAATTGAAAAATTTCGAATCGTTCTAAAAAAATTATTTATGATTGCAGGGGTCAATTACAATCATTTTTGGTGAACAGACATACCCCCAAAATGCTGCGCATTTTCGAGAAAAAAATTCAGTACGGGTGAAACTCTAAACGTTAATAACTTTTTAACGAAGCCTCAATCAACAAATTGGTATTCTTGATTTTCGTCTTATTTTGGCCTTTAGAATCCCCCATTAAAAGTTTTCCCAGGATTGGCCGAACACCCTGTATATTTCGATGAAAAGTAGCATTTTTAAGTTTGTACACCGTAAACAAATTTAAAACCTATTACAAATAAAGACATACGCACGCAAATACATTTGCAACAAAAATTAAACATTATAGTGGACGTTTTCAAGTTCAGTCTAATTAATTTCAACAAATAAATACAAGCAAGAATGAAAATTTTGTCCAACCGAGCAGAGATAACTATCAATTTCATTAATCAATAAAGTTTCCTGTAGTATTACAAACTTCGATAGCTAATTCGAAAAATATTGAGCTTCTGATGCAATATGATATATTTTCGTAAAGAGAATGTCGAAATCTATCCGTGTACAAAATGTCAGTTATATCGGCGAGTGAGTTAAATCTCCTTGTTGGCCAATAATGAGAACACGTAAGACCGGAGGTGGAGTCGTTAATTTGATTCGTCGGCAACTTACGGTCTTTGCATAGTACTACACTCAGAACTCCCGAAATCGAAGCCACTTTGTGGCAGTGGTTGCGTGCTTTGTTCAGCCGCGCGGTGACCCGTTTCAATTGCATGCGTGCATCCACGCGACCATGCACACACGCGACACACGCACCACTCCACGACGCTGTTTGCTAAATTGCGGAAACAGAGATCCATTGGACGCGTCTCGATTTTGCGACTGCTGCCCGCTGGAAAATATGCGATCTTGCACGCACGGTAGATTCAATTCTTACTTTTACACGATAGATTTTTCTAAAGATGAAAAAACTAGATACTGGTTAGAATAAAATAAAAAATTTGTTCCCGTAACTTTCGAAACCCATGTGAAATAAAGAAAAAGCTTCTAATGTACCTTGGGAAAAAATTTATTTCTAAAAGGTGAAATTTATAAATTCTTAACGTAGGTAGATTTATTTATTATGTTTTGTAATGCTTAACGTTTTTGTTGTACAAAACCAACAGCACTGCGCGCGTAAAGTAAATTTTCATTTACTGCAAGAGATAAGATACGAGAAAATAAAGCGTGCAAAGGGGGCGAGCTGGAGTGCTATTTCTAAACATAACCTCAGCCTCAAAGTTTGGAGGGCTAATTAGGGGAAGAGGGTGTTTGTTAAATCTGAATGCCCGTTAAATTTAAATGTTCGCAAAATAGTGACTATGTGAAAAAAGGAGCAGTGAAATGCAAAGTACGTGTAGAAAGGGAACTTCAAACATACCAGAATCACTATAAATCTGTACAGGATTATAAAAAAGAATTATTTAATCATATATTAAAACAAATATTTAAACTCCTGAATAATTTCTCAAAATTGTAGTTGGAAGAGTATGTTCTAAAGGATGAAGATACTTCGAGGAGAATATCTTTATATTTTAAATTAGAAATAAATACTTAAATACAGATTACTATTATAATATAAATCATTGAAAAATATTAAACGAGCAAGTTTTTTGTGTTGATACTCATGTTCGGGAGATGAAAACCTACCCTTAAAATTGTAGATGAAATATCTATTTGATTAAATTTTTCAAAAATTAACAAAGGTAAAAAGAAATTTTCAATGTAAGAAATGTTTGATGCTTTGCAAGAAATAGCAATATCAAAGTAAAAATATTAATTATCATCGACATACTATGTTATCATAGCATTATTATAGTCAATCAGATAGTTTTTTACAAAAGACATGTTTTCACCAGCTGATAACTGATCACCATAATTAACAAATGAAACTAATAAATACTCACACATTCACGAAGGAAAACAATTTTTGTGTCGTTCCACGAATTAATTAAAAACAGTATAGTAGTTTATGTTGAACAATGAGTTGCCATAACCCAGTTAACGAAACTTTTGAACTAATGATTTAAATTACATGGATTAACAAACAAACACCTCATTTACAGCTTTGAGGTTGAGTTTTTTATTTATATACATTTTTATCCTTTTTACATGAATATCTGCTGATGAGAAAAGTACGTGTGTAATATTTTTTATAAAAATCGATATGTTATAAAGAATGTGTTATTCTAAAGGGCTGTTTTTTCCAGTAGATTTTTTCAAACAGATACGATCGAGGCTTCTATGCTATAAACTGCCACGCAGTTATCGGAATCAGTCGATCGTTAGGCGAGTTTCAGTGTCTTTAGAAATAGATAAACACTTACGAAATATTCGAAGCGACGTTGTTATGAGCACGCGGAATGTTTCTCATACAAATGCATCTAAACGTGATATCTGACGGAGATAAAAAGTATCTATCACACATATAAAATTCCAATTATGAAAGAAACAACGAAGAGGAAGCATGAACGAAAAAAGAATTTTTTTAGGGACCTTTCTAAAACGGTTTCTTTTCTACAAACCTTAAATGTTAGCACTAAACACGTGCTCTGCTTCGAAACTGAAAAATGTTTGATCACGACTTTTTTAAAAAAAAAAACATCAATCTACAGTGTTTGAAAAAAAATAGCTATAACTTTCCATAATGGATATTACATTTTCAAACGTAAAATTAAACATAATTAATTAATTTATTTTAGCTGCATATTCTAATATCAATATATTAAGATTAATACTATGTTATAATTCTCGTAAGCTAATATTATGAGTTTAACCCCCTTTGTTTTCCTCAAATTTATTCCTCAAAATAAAATTTAAACTTTCATAAATGTTGTATTTCTTAATATCTATTTTTCATATTTCGCGACGTTACGTTTTTGATAATACTCTTTGCGTAATTTGTATTATCTAAAAACCCAGTGTTTCTAATTTAAATAAAACGCGTGAAAGTAGTAGCGAACCGTTTGACTCAGACAGTTGCTCAGAAATAAGCACTCCATTACTCGAATTTTCTACAATCGAAACACTTTTCTACTCAAACGTAGCATAACTTTGTAAATCATGCCTCATCCTACTGGAATATTTTTTTATAACGATTAAAACCAACTCTAATCGTAACAATTCAACGTGAAACATAATAGCATCTCCAATAGCTTTTAAATTATACATTGTACAATGGATTGTGGTATACAAAAATTGTATTGTGTCAAGAGGATCACTAGACGACGATGAACAATGAAGAAAATTTTTTATAACAGAACTCGATAGATTAATAAATTTAGAAAATAAAAATATCGTATATTTAACTTAAGTATTCAGTTACGAAGGCATAATAATTTGACCTTGACCGATCTCGAATCATAGGTCGTTCAACTGGTCCTTGAAACAGAACATTTTCTTACATATACAACTTTCCGATTCAAGGCGATGAGATATGCAAACGACATCATTCCTAAGATAACAGTTCCAATATTTAATTAGCTTAATATCTCGAAAACCGTTACTTTTAGGATACGTACACCTTAAAATATTCATTCTTAGAGCTTGCTAATTTATCGAATCCTGCCACAAGAAATAGGATATTTCACATAAGTAAACGAGATTGGTTTCCAAATCTTTGAAGTGTCTCACGACCATATCGCATGCTTCACCCTATACACTGCATTGATTTGTATTATTATTCGTAACTAAGTTAAAAAAATTTCACAAAAGATGTTCCTGTCGCCGGAAAACTCCCGTGCCCGTACGTTCTCGTCTTTTTATTAAATACGGATAATGATGATTGTATTGCACCGGTGCGCCGTATGTGGTGCACGAACGGTGAACGGGTTAAGCGATTTTGCGTCGAGGATAAATCAATCGAGCTGGACAGCGAAAAGATACCACTACCTACGAAGCCGGCGAAGTCGAAACCAGTTAATCACGCAACGTCCGTAAGTTCTCTCGAGTGGCTGCCTTAAGGTTTTCTAGACGAAGACGGAGCGAGCAAATAGAAAGAAGCAAATAGCGTAAAGACCATAGTGTACCCGGAACTCTCGAAACTGAAGCCGCATCGTCGCGTAGCTTCTTTGAAGTAGTCGGTTGAAAATCTTAAGACGGGTGTCTGGGAGGTGCGCGGCGCAGCTAACGCGTATATCCGGAAATAACGAAATTCGAACTTACTTCCTTGTACTGCGTCGGGCTGCTTCCAGCCGAGATAACTCGAAGCGTTAAATGGAGCTCTTAACGGGACGAAGAGGGAGCGAAAGAGGCATGCCGTCAGATTTTACGACAGTAGAAATAAGTGAAAAGAAGATCTATCAACGTTCACGTATTAGAAGATTCTAATTTCGGATAGAATCGCCTATAAATAGGTAGCTGATAGAAGGTGTTGGGATTTATGTGTCACGACTTAACTATCGAAAGAAGAATATTATTCGAGACAATGCTTGATGAGGTTCGTTTGCAGAGCTACAAATGCGTAAGCGTGCCTCAAGTTCCGATTTGTAGAATGCGGTTGGATGCGCAAGAGGCGATTGGATAACTCCCAGCATATTCCTAGAGGCATGGACAAGTTTCCCGAAGCCGATGTAGATATTACGTTTGAACGTTTCAAAGCAAGGTAAAACTTTGAAGCAACTTCGTGCAAATAGATACAAAACGTTCGTTATTATCGAATAAATGAATTTGATTTTTTTTGCGCGTCGATGTAGCTTACATGCACGCTCTATTGAAATTAACAAACCATAAATATTCTACTTCGAGTTCAAAGTATACAAAATAGCTATTTCATATTTATGATTGTCTAACGCAAATAACTACTCGTTTGCAACAAGTCTAGAGACGATTCTTGACCGACAGTTCACATCGTTTTACGCGAACAATGTTTCGATTGAATTCGCGTCCGTTTTGCGTAGAATTCAATAGCGAGGGTGTTCGGTCAGCCCTGAGAAAAATTTTAATGGGAGATTCTAGAGGCCAAAATAAGACGAAAATCAAGGATACTAATTTGTTGATGGAGGCTTCGTTAAAAAGTTGTAGAAACATTTCCGGCCACACAGTATACTTTCGGTAAAGAATTTTTTCTCGATTGTACGTTGGATTTCGGGGGTATATGTATTGACCAAAAATGATCGTGATTGACCCCCGCAACCGAAAATAATTTTTCCGGAACGATTTGAAATGTTTTAATTTAATTTTTTACAAATGAATCAATTTAAGAACATCAATTTAACAAATTGATATTCTTGATTTCCGTCTTAATTTGACCTGTAGAATCTCCTATTAAAATTTTTCCCAGGGGTGGCTGGACACCCTGTATGGCTACGGGATCTCGCGCGTGGAAAAAATTGGGAACGCAACTGGCTTCGGATGTCGATAGCACGACGCGGAATACCAATCGAGAGAAACTTACAGCGTTACAAAGTGAAACAAGAAACACGTCACGAGCAACGTGTCGACACAGGCAAACATTACGCGAGTAATATCCAATTGTCAGATCGTAACGCGTAATAGATGATTCGCTATCGCTCAGCATCTGCCGTTCAACGACGCCGATCTATCCTTATTCGATGCCCAACTCGAACCGGAGCAATCTTCCTCGTGTTACCTATTTGTTGGACGGTACTGTCAACTTTCGACTCCGTTTATCGTCGTTGGGGGTCGAGCGGAGTCGTCGAGCACGGACGCTCGAGGAGCCTCGCCGACACCGGAAGACGTTGCTCGATCATTTCGTGCACCGAGTGCGCGAACGTTCACAAATAGCCGATCGTTTTCACCGCAAGCAGAGACTCCTACACCACGAGTAGTCGCGCGCGCGCGAATCGTCGCGAAGCGGGCGCGCAAGCGCCGCATGTAAAACAAAATGTACACGTACAGGCGTGCACACGGACTGACGGACGCACGCACGCAAGCACTGACGCACGCGCGTATGCACGCGAGCACACGGAGTCACACCGACGACGAGAGGTCGCGCGTTTTCCACCTGGAGTCTTTCCAGCCGCGATGATCACTTTGTTGGCTGCACTTAACACGCACACACGTGGAATGCGACGCACGACGTCGGAGCGGGCTCGTTTTATCGGTGCTGCGTCGTCGACACTACTGCTACTCCTTCGCGATCGAACCCCGAGACGAAAACACCGAGTTTCGTGGGCCTCGACGAATTCCAACGCGCGAGCCGCGAGTCACAAACCGGCCACTGTGCACTCGCGGAGAGGTGACGAGTCGAGTGCTGGAACAACGGCAACGAGCGACGGAGAAAGGGGAGAAAGGAGAATGGACAGCTCCGGAGAAAGAAACGAAGAGGGCCAACCGAGGAAAATGCTTGGTGCACGGGGCGTCGGAGAAACGAAGGAGGCGAACGTACTCCTCGGCCAAGCGGGACCACTGGCGCGTACGCACGCACGCACGCATGGACGCACACGTGTACCGGTACGCATGCACACACGCGCACACGTAACCCACGATGCCACCACGTTTCCTTCCTCCTCGACAATTTCGGGAGTCTCGCGCACCAACGTGCGCGCTCGCACGCGCGCGCACACACACACACACGCACACGCGCTCTCACACGCACGATACTCGGAACTGATCGGAGCGCCCGATCCGCGGCAAAGCGACACGCGGTAAGCGTTCCTACTCCCGCGAGGTCGCGCGATCACGCTTCCTGCTCGGGCTCGGTCGGGAAAACTCGCGGAAACTCCGCGCGACTGCCGCATGAATATTTCGGGGGTTTGATGAACCTCCCGGCGTAACGCGAGCCACTAGGAAATAAAGGAGACGACGAACAACGGAGAGAGAGATAACGAGACGGACAAAGACGGAAAAACGACCAGGAGGAGGGAAAGAAACAAAGAAAAGAGGGGGAGAGATATAACGACAAAGACGGGAAAAAGAATGGTGGAGGGGGAGAGTGACCGAGGGAAAAAAACACGCCGTGGTAGAGCCAGATAGATGGGACGGAGAGAGAGATGAAAAAAGACGGAAACAGAAAAAAAGGGGGGATAAAGAGAAACGAGAGATGGAATGTTAGAGCGGGAAAGAGAGAGGTGTTTTTCGGGGACCGGCGTTAGCGGGTTGGCATCTCACAATATGTCAGAACTCCCCGCACCCCCCACCATCGAATGACGCCGCGTCGGGTCACTGAACTGTGCGCGCCTCCGCCGATGATGGCCGAGTGCCTCACCCTTTGCTCTCCCCACCTCGCCTACACCCCCACCACCCTCGCACGACGAGAAGAGCCGAGCAAATCCGAACCGTCCCGAGGAAGGAAACTGCGTGACGATCGTCGACTGCGCAACCCCGAACGGTCGCGGAAACACACGAACGCGATCACCAACGCGTTGGGCGCGCTTTCCGATCTCGTCCCGTGCGGCGCGTTAACTTTATTAGTGCGGCTCGTTAAGGGCACCCGGGCTCCTAAATACACGTGCGTATCGTGTTTCCCTCGACGATGGTCGGAAACCACGGTCCCGGAAAGTTTGTCTTTGGGGACGGCCGTCGCCACCGCCGCGACTAATTAAAGAACCACGATGGTTTTCCGTTTACTCCTGGTCGTTTACGACTACAACTTTGATTGAGTAGCCGCGTCGCGGCAATACACGGACCCTATGTGCTGCGTCGTTGAATTTTGAGAACGTGGATAATGAAGTTACGAGATTTCTCTCGATACAGTATAATTTTTACGAGCAGGTGCTTAACCAAAGAGCATTTTATTGTTCGTCATAATTTACTACAGACAGAGATACGCGATACTCTTTATGGGCATACCTTTACCTCTATTAAATTATTATTTATAGCGGTAATTAACGGATAAAAGGTCAATTTTATACGAAACTTTATAATGAGGTAAATATCTTAATCGTACGACATATTTTTTGATAATTACTTTCAATGATAAAACATTCTGGGTATTAGTTTCTGTCCATATTCAAATGAGGTACGAGAACTATGTTACTGTTTGTCATAAAATGTGTTTAAATTCTTAAAAAATATGTCACCGATGTTCGAATATTTAAGGGTATAATGAAGAACATAATAAGTTTTGTTTCAAGATTCATTTATGGAATTGAAACAAAATTAAAGAAAAGTGATTCATTTCTTAAATTCGTTGCTCCAAACCACAGTACCAAATAATTAATGAGAGTATTGATACTCAAAACTATCAACAAATAACAAATCACCTTTTTCATCCCTAACCCTTTAATCGAAACAAAATTATCTGCAATTTTACGAAACGTTAATAGTATATATCAGATGGAAAACGTTTTGTAAAGATTAATGTTTTTTATATTAATATCCTAGCAATGTTTGGAGAAATCTTCTAGGAGCAATACAAAACTCCAAAATCAATTATTTCTTAGATTTCTATTAACGCAAGATTATCAAGTTTGGACGGATATTCTATTTAGAAATTATTACGAAATGGCCTCGTAATATGGCATTTAGAAAGATTTAACCTTATTTTATTTTTAATGCATCACTGGTTAAATCTGGAAAGATCTAATTATAATGGAATCTTCGAAATTTAATATCCTCGTGTATATATTTAGATAGCCTGCATAAAAAACAAACTTGCTATTTATGAAAACATCAGTTATGAGGTTAATAACAATATTGAATAGAAACTAATAGGTGAGAATCTTATTATATACGTCAGATATGATGAATCCGCCCTTAAAATGTTCAATTTTTCATGTTATTCCAATTACAATCCTTATCAATATTTCTTAATTTTCGATGTCGATGAATATTTAGAAAACAATACAATTCAGTGAATATCGATATGAAAAATTTGGTTTTGTGGTAAATTATCACCAAATTTTTTGATCCAGACATCTGAGTACATGAAATGTGACGACACCGTACGAGGGTCAAAGTGATTTTCAAGTTGCAAAGTTGCGCGGAAGGGATGCAAGACTGATTCGGGGAACTCTAACTCCTCGTATTTCACAATTTCTTTTTTTCAATCGGCCTATTGCATCTTAGCTGGCGTGGTATTGCTACACGACGCGTAACAATCGGTTTTAATTTATATTCAGTGTTAATGCGATTCTACGATCGGTGTACGCTTTAGGCATTTGTGCCAAGGTCACTTTCATTTTTGTCCTGTGCATAATGCACTTAATGCAACGCACGCCGCCGTTCATCGAAAGTGTTTTGATACGATGCCCGGTACTTTTTGACGCGCTATTGCATTTTTCATCGTCGCTCGTGTCCGATGTCGCGATCGATGCATCGAGTTGCGAGCGTCAACCTTGTTTACCCAACTCGAAAATGACAAATAGCTTTCAACTTTCAAACGCCGACTCGATCGACGAAAAAGATGTACAATTTTCTTTCTTTATTTGTCCTTAGTTTTCTCATCGTCATTACCATCACGCAGTGTCGTCGTCCTTCCTTGTCCTCCCTCCTTCGTCTAAACGCACACACGAACGCGCGCTTCTGTACACGTTTTCCAGAAGCCTCACCCTCCTTCACGTCACTCCATTTGGTCCTCTCCCGAGCATGAATTTTGAAGCTATTGCCTCTCTCCGAGTACGTCTTCCCCCTCTTTTCGACAGATTGTCCGTCTCTGTTCACCCTTCCCTCCGTGTATGCGCTTCTTTCTCACCCTCTGTTTCCCCTCCCACGCCCCTATGTCCGAATAACTCCTTCGGCGGTTCGTTCTTTCTCTCGGACACGCGCGCGCCTCCTCCCACCATCGTCACTCTCTCCCCCTCCGTTCGCATCTCCCGTCCTTCTTCCTCTCTTTCAGTCCCCCTCCTTGCCCCGCCGTATTATTGTCTCTGCCCCCGCGACTCTCCCCTCCGCCCCACCAGGGCATCGCCTCCTCTCACTTCAGGCCGTTCCCTCGGTCGTCCTCCCCCTCTTCCACGTCCCTTTCGCTCCTTCTCTCGTTTATTGCATAACCGTGCACGAGGTTGCCAACCTGCGCCGCGTAATGCTCTATAAATACGTTTCGCAAATAAATAATCGCCCCGGCGATATGTCTCCTCGCGCCGGTTCCAGCGCTTCGACGCGACTACGACGACCAAGACGACGCTCGCCGCGCTGGAATTTACTCGATGAAATGGCCCGATAGCTGGAACCGATAACCGGGCACCGTCGATAAGCGGCCGTGCACGGACCAAGAATGCACGTATACGAGAGCCAGGGCGCGAGGAAAGACGTAGGAGACGCGTGCACGCATCCGACATCCGCGACGACGACACTGGCCGCCGGTTTCGTGTGCAAAGTACGTAAACTGCCGACGACCACGACGCGATCGCTGGCTGCGCCGCGAGAACCTCGCGCTCCCGAGAACGTCGCCCACTCTGTCCGCGGTGTTTTGTAAGAGACGACACGGTAATGCTGATCGATTTGCCCCGGCGTTATGTAATTCGGCCGATTCGAAACGGCGTTTCCTTTTCGTGACTTCTTCCGGACGGACGGAAACTTCTCCCTCGACGAGATCGGTTAACGCGTTCACTGGTCACGTCAGATTTCCCAGTCCGGCGTTATCCGACATTTTTTCAAATTACGGCGTAATGTACAAAACTAATATTCGATAATACCATAGAGCAGAGAACAGTAGGATAAAACTGCATACCTTTATTTTTTTATAATGTAATATTGCGATTTCTAACACTTGGTCCTGGTTTTAAGTCTTCTTCAAAGCTTTGAGATAAAGAATAGATCAATATGGCGGTGATTTGAGCCTTGTTTACAACTTGTACGTAAAGAATCAGATTTCCTTGTTCAGCGTTATCCGACATTTTTCAAATTACGGCGTAATATACAAAACTAACATTCGATAACATTGTTGGAATCCAGTAGAATTGACAACACTTTATTTTCTTAAGAAACTCGTACAACTTGTCTTAGGTCGACTAAGTACTAGACTCTTTCTGACGATTCTTCGATATTGCAAGCTTCTATATACTATTACTGGTGATAGGTAGAGATAGGTACGATGGTCAAGGGGCAGTGTGACTCAGGAAGGGTGCAAGGTTCAGGATGAGTAAGGAATAGAAATCGTGATTAGGATGTTTGGATGAGTAATGTTTGTGATGTAACTGAGTGGTGTTTGTATGGTTGCGTTGGTCATCCAACAATACCATAGAGCAGGGGAGAGTAGTATAAAACTGCATACGTTTAGTTTTTCATAATGTAATATTGCAATTTTTGTCCAACACTTGGTACTGGTTTTAAATCTCCCTCAAAGCATTTTGAGATAAAGAATAGATCAATATGGCGGTGATTTAAGCTTTGTTTACAACTTGTACGTAAAGAACCAATTTCAGTAAGTATAGCATTTTGTAGTTCTTGCCTAGTATTTTGACGTTTCAGTCAATCGTCGATCCTACTTTGAAGTTCGTTACATGTTTATCAAATTATGGAGCGTCCAATTTTGTCCCATACTTAATGTAATAGAAATTGTCGCGACGTACAGTCATGCATAATTTCGTTATATTGACATCCCGGCGCGGACATCTTTTTCGTTGTCTGTACAGCAGATACACCGAATCGAAGACTCTATCTTTGATGAGTAGTGCTGATGAGAGGGATAATGCATTTATTTGTGAATCTTAAATCGTGATTTAATAAATTCGATAACGAAGTAAATAGTCAAACAGAATTAAAAAATATGTTTCAATATATGAAATATATAAATATTGCATTCTTCACAGGTTAATAATCAACCGCATCGAAGAAAAGCATCAGTACAACGATCTATAATACAAAGAAGTAACAGCATAGTGCACTTTCTGTCGTTTCACAATGTACGCGAATCTTTTTCAGCGAAAGACAATTTAAATTCCCAACCGATTTTACACTTTGTACAGGTACTAAAAATGTAAATATTAACAAAAGGTGTTCCATGACTACATTAAAAAACGTCCTACCGGGGAAAGCAACGTAAAAAGGCGAGATTTAACGAACGGCTGCTTCACAACCCTCAAAGTTCTGGTTAACGAATGCAAAAAATTTTAACTATGTTCAACACTGTGTTAAGTAGCGTCGCAAGAGACTTGTAGAGGCCCACGAAAATCGTCGGGAAACCCTTTGATTCCGAAAGGTTCCGGTCGAGTGACTTCAGGTTACGTAACAGGAACCTTTAAGGCCTCTTTTCGATGCAAACTCGTTTCAGTTTCGTTCGCTTTGCATTTGCATGCGCGGAGCGAGGGCAATTCGGCGCTTCTCTCTCCGCGACAGAAGGGGAGTATCGCCTCTTAGAACGATGCCCGTTTATGTACCGGCCGAAGGCTGCGCCGTAAATGGTTAAAAATCGGCCGATCCGTGAGTGAACTCGGAATCACGAAGGATGAGCCACGAGCCAATCGCGAGCACGCGGCTTGATCAGCTGTCGCGTAAATTTACACCAGGTGAATCAGAAACGATCTTCGCAAGAACGAAACGACCGTGTTTTACGAGAGACGCGAACGAACTACTCGATTCTCCTTTTACACGGTCGCGATTTAACGCGATCCAAAAAAAAAGAGAACCCACCTCTGTTTTAGACGAATTTTTTTATTTACCATCGTTTCAAAAATGTCATTATAATTATGTAATATCATATGTCTATTATTATACATATATAATACTGTAGAGATAAGTATTTTTAATAACTTTGGCTTTGTTTAACGATTACAATGTCAATGTGTAAAATATTATACAAGTGTATGTAGCTTTCCAATTTGGAGAATACTTTTTTAGTATTTGCAGTAGACTCGCGTTGTTAAATCAAGGGAAAGGTCGCTAAGCAACAAGTAAGATCGGGTGTAGTAGGCTGCGTTGGGTTAACTCAATTGTTGCAGGCATTTTCAGCCCCAATTTACTGTAATAATCGAGGTTCAACCGTGTATGTTTACTAAACGACGCATAATATCGTCTATTAGAAAACATTATGATAAACTTAAAGAATACATCAAATTAAAGCACAGTTACTTATAATGAATACAACGAATTAAAACAATAAAAATAATACGAATGTATTTAATATTTACTTGCTTCAATTAGCATCGTGTACAACAAAATTGATTTACTATTCCTTAATGTAGGGCGCCCTCAATTTTAACGAATTTTATTTAAACCGATATTCACGTCAGCGATCCCAGAAAGAGCTAGTCCATATTCAATATTTTTAGTTAGAACATTGGTGATGCCGATAATGGAATCTTAAAATTGCAGGCGAGCTAACTCCAATTTCGTTTTAACCGATATTTTATACGTTCTGACCTCAGAGTAGAGACTTTTAATCGAATAATATCGTATTAATCGTATAGCGATTTATTCGCACCGTTTATTCGATCGGTCAATTATATAAATATTTACTCCGTTCAATACATAATATCATTGTATAATTTTAATTTTAAGTTTTATTCAAGTAACGAGCAACTGCCGTTTATCTCTAATTCGCTACTCGAAAGTTTTATCTAGATAAGGATTTTCTCCGTCTACAATTTTTAGAAGTTTGATACGTCAATTTTACGTTATCAAATAAAGAAAAAGCTTACATATATTAACAACGTATAAAAAATTTAATTGATCAGTATAATATTTAATAAAATTTGATTTTGAAAGAGAAAGTTTCATAATTTACATATAAAATTGAACAATTTTAAAATCCCCGTTTCCTAGTTTAATGGGAATATGTTTCTTTATAAATACTTCTTTTTTACTATATACCTGGTTTCTGAAAGTTACGGAGCAATCCCTCTGTTTTGCTATAAGCATTACGTCTTCCTTACGTTATATTTTTGTTTGCATAATGTTACTCGGAGTGTGTCTACTATATAAAAAGAGAATTGAGTGTAGAAGGATGTCGAAACCGCTTCGATCGGTTGTAACTCCGTTAAGCCCGAGACTTGGCACAAATTGCTCGGCCGAAGTTGATGTTTATTTCCATGACACTTAGGAACTCGCTGCGAAGTTTGTTGTCCCCTCGCGGCCCTGCTAAATGATGTCAGACATCGTAGCGAGGAAACGAGCGAGTGACAGCATTAATTCGTGCTGTCTTATGCGATACGCTCCAGCAGAGAATCAATCGTCCTCTGTCTAACTAAACACGCGTTTCGACAGCGTCGCGAACGCTGTCAAACATTTGCATTGTTCTGAAAAATGTCCAATATTTTACGCGATCGCGTTGCTCGATACGTTTCGTTTGTCAACGCTGCAAGTTGATTACGTTACAAGGAAGTACAGTAGCACCTACATTCAGAACTGTAACGAGGCAAAAAGGATCCCTGCCCCTGGGTGCCATTTTATGAGGTCGCAGACAGATGTCATTTGCTTTAGTTATTAGGACAATGAAGAAAAGAACATTTTTACAACTACATAGTTCGACTGCAGGATTGAAACAGCAAATTAAACGAGGACATTTAGTACCCTTTGAAAAAATTATTAGGCAAATTGCATTCCAATCTAGATTTAAGCACCTATCATATAGGCATATGCTTATGATAATAAAGTTTACATATTTCTTAATAAAATGATTCATTTTAACATTTTAACCTGTTCAACGAAAGTGACTTTTAAGAAAGTAAACTAAACTTATAGCTGATATTACATCATGAAATTCAATTGTTTATATTCGATATCTGTGTGTATGTGATTTCCCTATAATTCTTACAGTTTTTATTCGATTGAGACGAAGTCCCGAATAGTTATTCTTTATGGCCCGACAGACAGTATAGGCTATTTAATTTGCGGATATATTAATATAAACCAGACTATAAACAAGTGGAGAGTTTTCTATCAAACGATACTTGTTTTGCACATTCTATGTGCTATATAAATCTGATCTAATAGGAAATTTTTAATCTGAGTAACCCAGCTATGCCAAAGTAAATACCTAAATAAAATTTAAAAGATCTCAATTTGTTTAAGAAAATGCCCTGGTCATTCGTCAAACTTCTAGGACGAATATACTAGTTACATATATCAGATACTGCACTTAATAAACGTCGCCATTCCTAAATTCTAGTTCAAAGAAATTATTCAAGTTTATTATTTGGATATTGATGACTTTTTTTCTAGCGCATTATTTGCAATATATAGTAGTATATATAATTAATTTATTATTGAATGCGTTTGACAAGTATTCAATTTTGTCAGAAACTTTTTTTAAAAATAATCTTCCTGTACTTAATAAATAAAAAATTCACTAATCCAGCTGAAGTAAATGAATAGAATTTAACCCAGACCTAACCTAAATCACTGATGCAGTATTCGAACTAATCTGCACTGCAGTCGCTAGAAATAAGAAAAATTCAGAATTCATGATCGATGTTGCATTCGTGGAACTATGAAGACAACTTTTTCCAGTCCTCCTACAGTTATACGGGACAATAATAGCGTTAGGTAACTCGTGCCTTAATTCTCTGTTTAAAAATCAACGCGGTTAAACTTTTGATAGAAATTCAATATTAAAAAATAAATTCTTAACTTGAAGAATTCTATATTCAAAATTTAGTTAAACGAATATAAAAATAAATAAACGAAGATCAATATTATAATTAATAGCGAAATTCTTAGTTACAATTGCTCTTAAGATAAAAGTAAACAAACAAATATTTCAGAAAGCTAACTCTTCCTTTCCGATATATCGGAGCATCAAAGAGAATAACGTTGATTTTGTGTTTATATATATATTATAATTAATAGCAAAATTCTTAGTTACAATTGCTCTTAAGATAAAAGTAAACAAACAAATATTTCAGAAAGCTAACTCTTCCTTTCCGATATATCGGAGCATCAAAGAGAATAACGGTGATTTTGTGTTTATGTATTTAATATTTACACGTTAAAATGAGGAAAATTACTTGATTTAACGAATTATTTTATCACCGTATAAACGGATCGATCACAATTTTACAGTGAAATTATAGTGGAGCAAAAGTTACTCCAATAAATATGATTAATATGCTCCGCAATTAGAGTGAATTCGCCCCGCGCGAGTTCACCGCTACACCTGCGCTGACAAGCTGAAAATTTTCACGTGTAACGGAGCGATCTTTTCATTCGCGGCGACTTTAGCCGGGCTTATCGCGTATCTGCGCTCGAAACGGGAGCTGCATTCCGTTTATCCAAATATCTTTTTATCGCTTTCTCTCCGCGCAGACGGGTTGCGTGCAGCCGCTGAAGCGAGCGCGCGCGTTTGTCGTCGCGAGTCGCGAGTCGGCGCGAATCTCGGGATGTATGTAGGTCAGGCTATAGAATAATCAGTATGGAGGTAGATTCTTACGAACGAGTGCAAGCGTTCAGCGCGCTTTTCATATTTCTCTTCTTTCTTCGACCTTCTTCGCCGCGCCATCCGCGGAATCGTTGAAGAATAGACGAACCCTTTCCACCGCGTATTAGACGTCGTTCTCGATTGGCGAACGATTGCATCGTCGGTATTCTATCGAGCAGAGATGGGCGAGATCCCTATCTGGATAAAAATCTCGAGCAACGAACAGAGGATAAACAATCGTTTATTCCATACTCGTGAAATAAACAGAAAGTGCAACGGAGCCAAACGCTTAGAACGAAGCATGTTTTTATATCAGTTTCATGCTCTCTTTTTGCTTTACTTCAATTGAGAAAATCAATTGCATCTACATTTTATATCGAATCAGACACTTTCGATGCACTTTTTTCTTCTCTACAAAGAAGCACTAAGGGACTCGTGACTTAAAATTAATCTTTCCGTTCACCAAAATGGCGCTCTGGTACATAATTCTGTAAGACATCTTTAAATTGCAATAACTTTTGAATTAGTAATTAAGGCACAAGTCTCTTCATACTTTTTTGTAAAAAAAAGTACATCCATTGAAGCATTTAAAATTTTAATGCAGTTGAATGTTTTAATAGCATTAATACAAAAAAATGCATAGAAGACTAATATCAAAAGATGCTCCATTGTAAACTATTCAAACATTATAAGTGTTTAAAAGTTGTAACTTATTTGTATAAAAATTTCAATTATAAAATACAATATTTCACAGTGAGCAAGTAGAAATTTAACTGTTCGAGTGAGCGATCGTATCGTATGAATCCTGTTAAGCGGAAATCGAAACGTGAGATATATTATTATTGTTTTAAAAACATATTTTGATCAAATCCACCGAAGGAAAACTACGATCTAAGAATTTTGTACAAATTTCGTAAAAACGTTTGTAATTGATTAGCTAAATGCAATCGTAATCGTAATCGAATAAACGTCACGAATAAATTCCTATAGGTTGATCTTATTGATTGCTATTATTCGAATAAAATTTTGTCCATCTCTGCTATCGAGGTTACCGATAAAATGATTCGTATCGTTTGTTATCTTGCACGGAGACAACGCGTTGTTTGAAGTGTGTTGCTGCAACGATGAAAAAAAAATCTGCAAAACTCTTTGTCGGACGAGAAAAGTTGTACGATCATCAAAGACATTTCCAACTGACCCAAAATCGATAAAATCGTCCGATAGCGTTCTTGACGTAGAAATTCCTGGATATATTTTTGCTACGGCTAATTCTGTGATCGTTGAAATAAACCCGATTTGCTAAAGGGCATAAGTTTATTTTCAAAGTTTTCTAGGAACTGGTATACAAAAGTGTCAGTTTACGCTTAAATGTAGCAAATTGAGAAATTTTAACGAGACAGTTTCACTCAAAAAGCGAAGTAATAAGATTTGTCGATATTAATACCAATTTTATTATTAAATAATATTGAATCAGAAGATCCTAAAAAGTGACGTACAAGTTTGCCAAAGATTTTCACAGTTATTTTTGTACTTGTTTTAGCGAGATCGCATAAATAAAATAAAGTTCGTAAAATATAAATACATTTTTTCAAGAATAGTTTAGAAATGTATTAAATAATTAAAATTTTATTCAACTTTAAGAGATGAATCAAAAGGTTCGTTTTCGTGAAAAAGAAGTTTAAGAAATTCTGAGCTATAAAGTGGTTTATACGTACTACTTACAAAGAAATTCTTACGATACAGTTAAATTATTTGAGTTTTCTCCATAACCGCCAGAAACAAGAAATTGATCTCACAGATGGGGGGGAACGAACATAACACAGTATATCGACAAGAGGCATCGAATGCATGGAACGCCTACGCCTATGCAACAGTGGCTAAAGATACACGAGACGAAATATAGCTTGACGATCTCCGGAAATAAGGAACTGATTACGCAGCGAGGAGAGCCGAACGCGATGCAGATTTCATCGGTGAGAAATATCGAGTGCATGGATCTTCCGTGTTATCGATCTTCACGACGCCCACGGCTGCACACTTCTGGCCCAAGATACGCGAGACGAAATACGGCGTGATGATCTCCGGAAATAAGGAGACTATGTAGCAACGATAACCGAGCTGCACTGCAGATTTTATCGGCGTAGAACGTCGAACGGTAACTCCCGCCTACCGATTCCCAGGCTACGCCTATGCATCTCTGACCGGAGACGCGCGAAACAAAAACAACACACTTATTGCACGCAGTTAGGCAAATTTTATTTTCGATCACTGTTAGATCTTCTGGAAAGTTCTAGTCGTTTAAAAAAGAAAGTAATAAACCTGTATACTGTTTATTAATATTTAATTTATAATGTAATTTTCATTAATGTTACCGGAAATAACTGTATTATAAACGGCCAAAACTTTCTGGTAAACTTAATATAATTTTAATGGGAGATTCTAGAGGCCAAAATAAGATGAAAATCAAGGATACCTATTTGTTGATTGAGGCTTCGTTAAAAAGTTATTAACGTTTAAAGTTCCGCCCGTACTGAATTTTTTTCTCGAAAGTGGGTAGGATTTCAGGGGTATGTCTATTCACCAAAAATGATTGTAATCGACCCCTGCATCCAAAAATAATTTTTTTAGAACGATTTGAAACTTTTCAATTTTGCCGAAAAATTTGAGCACCTACCCCCGTCGATTTTTCTTAAAAAAACCGTTTTTGATTTTCAGTAATTTCGTTTGACGTCCTACAGAAAAGTTGTCTAATACTTTTTTGTAGGTACCTATGGGCTCTACTTCAGAAAAAAGTTTCATTGAAATATATCCACTATTGTAGGAGTTATGGTTGTTTGAAAATTGGACCACTTTTATGGGATTTTTCTCATTTTGCGGGGTCAAGGACCAACCTTTCGAATATTTTTGCAATTTGTACATATTCTCCACCAAAATACGCGTAGTTTGCTTTTTTAAACATTAAAATCGTCTAATCCGTTCAGAAATTATGATGTTTTAAAAATTTGTATGAAATTTCAGGGAAGCATTTCTGGCCTGAAATTATATTTTCGGTAAGGAATTTTTTTCCCGAAAATGCGAGGAATTTCGAAGGTATGTGTAATGACCAAAAATGATTGTAATCGACTCTTGCAACCGGAAATAATTTTTCCAGAATGATTTGAAACTTTTCAGTTTTCAGGGTAACAGACAGTTATGATCAGACATTATATTTTCAGTAATGAATTTTTTTCTCGAAAATGCGTAGGATTTCGGGGGTATGTCTATTCACTAAAAATGATTGCAATTGTCCCCCGCAACCGAAAATAATTTTTTCAGAATGATTTTTAATAACTTTTTAACGATCTTCGTCTTATTTTGGCCTTTAGAATCACCCATTAAAATTTTTCCCAAGGGTGGCCGAACACCCTATATATTTCGATCAAGTGGAATAAATAAAACAGTTGTATTTGTTTATTAAATAGTAATGATAAAACAGTTAGATCCTAACTAATAACTTTCTAGTAACTTTGAACAAAAATTAAGGAATTCTGCTATGGTCACCAAGTTGACTCCCGTCTATATTGTCGATCCGTCACGCTGTGGATCGCGAGGATGACCGATCTCGAGGATTGCGTAACGCGATCGAGGCGGGAACGGGAGATGCAAACGGCCCTTGAGGCCGAGCAGTGCGCAACCGCGAAGGAGTCCCGCTCGCCCGCAGACAAGAATGACCGTTACAGTTTCCTTAAGCGAATTCAGATGTAGCAACGCTTGCGACACTGCGTAGCATGGACAGAAGGGTAAACCGTAACGCGCGGCGCGGCGGTCGATCGACGAACGAGCGGTGCCAAGATCGCTTGAAAAGATTTTTGAATTTGGGCCGCGCCCGACGCGAATAGCTCGGAAACGCATCGGTCGATTCAATCGGTTAAACATTGTCTTCCGTTTCTCGCGGTCATTCATTATGTATTTTCGTCGCACGCGGTCTGCTACGGACGCGTACATCGCGGATAAATTGTAGCCCGTTACGCGCGGATTTATCGCGTCAGCTACACCGAGTAACGGTCGCGGATACGAGACTGATTTGCATCTCGTTGTCGGCGGACTGCTAACAGCGAGTCGCGTCTCGCGTAGCCTTTGTCGTTCCGATACACCTTTCGTTTTCGAAGACGACTAACACGGTAGCGTAACTAAAGGGTGAGAGGGCCAGGGAGGGGGATCCACCTTTCGTGACACACTATATATCTGGATGTTAACGCATCGACCAGTGTCCTAAAAAGAACCCATTTTCTCAGTAAGCTTCTGAGTAATAGACTTAATATAGTGTTTGATCCCTTTTAAATTAAAAATTGGGCCATTTTGAAAATAGTAAGATCCAATAGTTATATTGAAAATACTACTAGTTTCCGTCGCTGATACTAAAAACATAAGAAGGAGTATTGTCTATTTTTTAAGGAATAGCATTATCCAATTCATTAAATAGCCACTTTTGATCTACTCCAACGAAAAGAAACATTTCTTTTCCACGGGAAACGAAATTGACGAGGAATGTTTTCTTCTACTGATTTATGAAGTTGCTGAAAATAGATATGCCTTGCGCCGACGAATCTTTTGGATGATACATATGGGCCCTATAGTACTATGCAATATTATTATAGTATTTAAAAGTCAATGATGTATTTTTAGCCGTTGAAGTTCAGTTAGTTTTGTGAATAATGATCTGTGTCTTTATATGGCTATTGGGTATTGAATGGTGTAATTAGTGGAATAGTTAAATGGTGGCATCGGAATGGAAATTAAATAAAGATAAATTTACGTCCGTGCAAAATCAGTAAAGTGCTTTCTAAATATCTCTGCAACTTCTTTCATTGGAAGCCTTCTCTAGAGTTAAAAACATAGTAAAAGGAAACCATTTGCAGTCGAGAAATACGAACGCGGTGCACTCTGTGTTTTATAGACTTGATATATTTATTAAATTGTAACATTAGTCGAGAATTCCTCTCTTTTTCCGGCATTTCTTTAGAAGTATGTACACATCTAAATCATGTAAGAGTACATTTATATTAACTTATAACACTGTTATAAATAATATCGAGTAATATTTATACCCATTGTAATAGCAAGACTGGAAGTATAATTTTATTGAAACATAATATTGTTCATCGACGTGATATTTATTGAATTAGTTAAAAAACTGAAGAGCATGTGTATATACATATATTGGAAAGTATGGATGTACATATTTAACCTAGATATAAGCCAGGCCAGTAAATCTTTCAGTATGTATTCACATGCTCCACAATTTTTCAAATAATTCAATAAATAATACGCGAGTGTAATTATATTAACTTCTGCTAATATTACAACTCTTGAAATTAACTTTTTAATATTTTTAACTAGTTGGGATTAAACTTTTTCTCTTACCAACTACTTACGTAATCACTTCTTTTTAATGACATTAGTGCTTCGACGATTCTCGATAAAGACGTTTATACTGTTAATAACCGTAGCTTTCCCAATCCTATTCATTCCTGCCAATGATACTTTCCAATTTATGAATTAATTTGTGTCTTATTCCTTCAGTTAGACCTACGCGGTTCTGCCTCGAGCCTATTATTTGTTTCATGCTAAACTGTGACGATTAGTATTCATTTTAACCGTTATAGAAGAATGTTTCAATAGGAGGAGGCATAGTCTACAAGGACACACTATGTTTGAATAATAGAACCTTTGAAGAGTAGAATGTTCCAACGGTACAGCATTCGGGTAACGGAGGTTTAGATAAAGAATCTCGTACTGTATTTTAACCTAATCTTCTTTACACGCATCTGTTCGTGAATCTGCACGTCCATAGTCTTCATGCTCTTCTTTTTGCTTGTAATCTTATTTTATTAAGAAAACTTTTCTTCTCCATGCTACTTTGTACCCGTTAGTATTGCAATTATTCTCTTTTCTTTGTTCTTCGTTTTTCTATACTATCATAGGTTAAATATAGTACATCGCCTTTTCTACTATTCCATACGTATACAGGATGATTCAAAATTATGGGACAAGCCGAAACATTCAAATGGTCCAAGAAAATATAAATCGAAAAATACTGTACCATTTTGCAATTTGAAACTTCGTTATTAAGATATCGACGGTTGAAATTCGTAGGTTCGACTTCCGGAGCGCGCTGTTTAAATCCGAATAAGCTACGCGCGCACGCGTGGTCACATGTTTCCTACATATTGGAAGAACTAATAGTATTTCTTTGGACTCTTCCAGGACTTTTAACTATTAATACTTCGTTGGAACAGTCAGAATAATTTTTGCAGCGAAACCGAGAGTATTGTACAAAGACTCGGTGCAATGGCGAGATAAAAATAATTGCGGAATAGAAAGATAGTGTGACAAAAATAATAGTATAATGGTGTGATAAAAATAAAAATAAAATTTCTTAAATAACCATAACGATATGCTTTCAACTTTTCACTACAATGTAGTAAGTATTAAAGGATCAAATTTAAGGTTCACAAATAAACCGACAAATTGAAATCGTATGTATCATTAATTATAAATGTAGTTCTTAATTGCATACCAATAGATTGCATTTAGTATTGCGTTTGGTTTTCAAATTATAAATAAATTTTGTTAAACATTAAGTGTATTGTTGTGCATATATTTATACAAATAACATGGAGATATGTAAATATGCAATTTTTTCTTTCTAATATTCCATTCGTTTTTTAAATCTATCTTTTCACCGAGTTACTGAAAATTAAAATAAAATAAAATGTAGATTTAACTCGTTACTAACTCAGCAAGTAATGGTTAAAAAGATGAAATTCTATCGGTCCCCTGATGCTCGTTATAACCCAATTCGAATGTACATTTCATGTGTAAATAAAGTACTTTGGTTTATAAAATAATAGAACCCATATTTTATAATTTTCTGCAAAATCAAAGAATTTTAATAACAGATAACCAAAAAGACCAACATATAGCAATTTATCAGAGATTTATTTTTTGTTATTTCACCAATTCATCAGAAGTATTTTCAATCTATTTTAGTGCGTAATATAGAAAACCTGTCTAGTTGACGCAAAAAGTGAATAAAAATCCATTGAAAAAGTAAATTGTTTCTTTAGCTTCTTAACCTTCTTACACTTTCGTGTAATTTATTCATGAAATTCAACGATCTTAGATAAATTTAAAATTAGCAGAACATTTAAGTTTTGATCAATCTCACGTCACGATGGAAAAATATTGTTTAATGCGGTCAAACGCGAACGTTTAAATATCTCAAAACGGAAATATATGAGTTTGCCCACTTTCATAATAACCGGTATGTATATTTGAATCTTCGTACTACGTTTCGACCACGCTCCGGGTGGCCATCTTTGGGCGGAATATTGTATTACATTTGAAATTTACATTTAAAATACGCGATCAAAAATATCCAAGAACGCGGATGTGTTTTAGGTACAGTTGTTTACATTTAATTCGTTATTCGAAATTTGTAATTATGTTGCCCAACTCAGTGCCCCAGACGATGTTATCCGCTGTTTGCGCGAGGTTTCGATTTTACGGAACGGTTACCCGTGCATGTCTACGAACGAGTCTTATTCTATAAGCGGCGGCTAATAGCCGCGCTATATCTCCCGGCGTCGATTCGATCGCGAGTTAACGTCTATTACCGCTGCACGGGTTAGTGTTAACACCGTTCACGATCGAATGCGACACTCTTAGCCCCTGGCCGCGCTTACGGTCGGGTTCCTCGAGGCTCTAGCCAGCGAACGAAAAAGCTCCGGACAGTTTCTCGTGCGAGGAAAGTCAACGTTTTTCCAGCGGTCAATACGGGAATCTAACTGGCGACCGGGTGTCGGAAGGTTAGTAACTTGGTCAACGGTGAACGACCGAGGGAGGGAACTGCGCATGCGCCAGTACGCCGGTGACCCAGATGCGCGCAACGTGATTGCCGCTCGGCCGTTCTCGCCGATTCTCGGCGACCCTCGGGGCCTCTCGCGGTCGCCTCGCGGTTGACCCACATCGCTGCTACTCGCGGCACTCGCCATCGCTCGCGCGCTGTTCGCGCTGTTCTCTCTCTCTCTCTCTCTCTCTCGCTCTCTCTCACTCTCTCTTTCTCTCTCTCTCTCTCTCTCGCTCTCTCGTTCTCTCTGTATCTCTTTTTCTCTCTATACATCTACGACCACGATACGCCGATGCGCTTCTCCTTTGCACCGACTCTCTCGATGATTCTCTTTCGAGTATCCCGCGAGAATTGGATAGGGTTAGAACGATGACGACGGGTGTTAATTTGATGGAGATTGAGCGAACGAGAGAGGGATCGTTAATTAGAAAATACGTTCTTTGCAGTTTGGTAACCGACAGTGGCGCACCCAGAAACTCGGTTGTGGGGGTGCATCTGAAAATTACTACAATACTTTCCGTTTTAAACCGAATTTCATTGAAGATTGAGGAAACGTTTAACACTAGATTTACGGAATTAAATTAAATATTGTTTCTTATCAATTTATTTTGAATTTTATCGACGCGATGATGTGTATATGTATCTTAATTAGTAAGAAAGGAATTTTAGTGTACCCATAAATGTAACGGCTTTTGATACACATAGGTTCGTACATCTAGTGTTAATCGTAATGTAGAAAATATTTTGTCGACACAATATTAATATTTAAAATACATAGTGATGATAATAATATATTTTCAGTCTTCATTTCTTATTATCTTTACTCTTTACTTTACGTTCTAATATTTTCCACCACTCTACGAAACTATCAGAAAAAACAGAAATCTGATAATTTTAATTTCAGTTATAATTATATAATCCAGTTTATAGTTTTCAGCTTGCAGTTAATTTAATTATTATAGATTTTCAAAGTTTACCAATGTTTATCAAAGTTTAAGCTTTGGTAAGTTTAAATCTAAGTGTGTTAAGGTTTACTAAAGTTTGTCAAACACTGTGCTTAAGTACTAGATGATATAGTTTATGTTAAATTATTCTAAATTTTATAAATAATTATAAAATATATATATAAATATTTTAAAATTTTAATTGATAAACCTATATTCAATTATCATTTTTGAAAACATTGGATTAATTTTTAAAAATTCAAGTGTCGTCATCGAAGAAGGAAAAAGTCATAAAACTGAGCTAATATGAGATAAAAGTAATTATTATATTAATAAGAAGTGGGGAGATATTGATATATTTCTAATGCATGGAATTTGTTGTGTGCCCTTTTGTTTTACTTTATATTTCTGGAATGATTGGTGATTTCTATATACGGGGTATTAATGTCAATAATTTGTTGAGAATATTTAATGTAAGGATAGAGAAATATTAACATAGAAACGTCATGTTTTATTGTGAAGCGTAGAGTTACGTTGGGAGGCGGATCCTTAGGCGAGCATGAATCAACAGAAATGGATCTGGCATTTGGGTCGAGAATTTACTCGAACAGGTTGTGTTTGGTTAGGAAATTTGACTGCTAAAACCGAGAAAATTTGAAAAGACGACAGAAATAAAAGTTCTGTTGCTCTTTACAACTTTCGTTAGAAGTTTTATTTCTTTTTTGTTTTGTCTTAAAAATACAAAAAGTTAAAACGTTTGAATATAAGACGGGGGAAGTTCTGTAATAACGTTACCAACCTTTTTTTGATTCGAAAATATTTAATGGTAATTATTTTAATACTTTATACTCAATTATCTTTATACTCTATTATATTTAATTTAAATATAATATATAATAGTTTATTTAAATATAAATAATACTTATTTAAATTGATTATTTCGAAAATAAATTTAACATCTTTCATTTAGTTGGAGGTACGTAAATAAAGTGCATACATGACTTAATGTAAGAAACTTTAGAAGTGTTCTTGTCCGTGGTTTGTTCGTGTATTCTCACGTATAACAAACTTTTAATGATTACAAAATGAATATTTATAGCACGTGGGGGCTGCAATTGTTTCCTTGCGCCCCCTTGGATGCGTCACTGGTAACCAAGAAGTCTGTAAGCGTTCAAGGAGGTCACGCGGTACATTGATAGGTTGTACGTCTGACGTCCGACTGACTGATGTCACTTGCGATTCGATGTAAGGTGAATAGTATGCGACGACTAGTTAATTAGAAAATATACCCTTTGTAATTTAGCGCTTGGGATATACTCGAACAAATAGAACGTCGATAAAAAATTTAACCGTTCGACATTGTCCGCGATTTGACAAAATATGCATAGTTCGCAAAACGTATAGTCTATAAATACTTGATTGGACTTGACGGTAATTATTCGATTGGCACGTAATGATTTAATGAAAATGTCGAGCAAAGAACGTCGGGATTACTTAAAGAGACGTCTGATGGAATCGCTTGTTGCTTGATGAGAATTGAGTAATATGAACGGTGCAGCGTGCACGCAATTGAAAAAAAATGCTTATAAGTGTACATCAGTGATAAACATAACGATTTACTCGCAACGTTTATTTTATGGAACGGTTTGGTTATGCTCATTTTTACTTATTTATTTATTTATTTAACGTCGATTTGGTTTAAAACGATAAATTGACATGTTTTTGACATTTAGTATGAATTATAAATTTGTCAAATAAACAATTATATGTAGTTATATTATACGTTTGGTAAAAAGCAGAACAATCAGAAATAGATATTTTATTTCATGATCCATAAGGAATACAGGAAAAGTTTGATTATTTTGACAAGCGTGATTTTTGCACTTTTTAGTCAAACTTCGAAACGCTATATCTCCGTTCCTATTTGTTATTGGGAATTCTGCAAAGTGTCGTTCTTTTCTGTTAAAAATTAGTATGAAATTATGATTTTACTTCTTTTGCGAAATTCTGCATAGTTTTGAAGAATAGCTTTCGGATATTCTTTAAATGTGTTTCCATAAAGTGAAATATATTAAATTCACATCTAAGTACACCCACCAAGAAACCTCTACATTTGTCTAAAAGATCAATTCGATGATATTTACATTTCACATTGATATATTGGTGTATTTCCTACGTAGGTTATAATTTTTTACGCACAATTCTTATCGTTTAAACAGTATTTCAAGATAGTCGCCAAATCGATTCGTTCGACGGTAAATATCATTTCATTTCGTGAGTTTTCGTAATTTTTATCGAACAACGAACATTTTCGATGCACGAAATTTTGACCCGGACGAGAATTTTTCTCTGGCATTTATTCGTTAAATAATTCGAGGGACAAAGGACGCGTGCAGTGATAATTTAAAAATTCGGAGCCTGCCGGCACTTGTGATTCGAGAGAAATTGGAGGGTACGAGAGAAAATATGAAAAGACACGGTGTGCCTGTACTTGAAACTGAGTCACTCAAGCGTTGCTCGCTCGCGACTACCCCACTCGTGTCTCTATTTCGCTATCTTTTTGCCCGCAGCGAGAGTGCGAATTCTATTTTATTATCAAACGAATCGACGCGATATTTTCGCAGGATTCATTTTTTTTTTATAACACCGATTCCTATGTTCTCATCGACGGCAACGAACGCGCCGCCCCCGCGACGGAAACGCGATTTTCCTTCGAAAGGGGAATAACTCAACTTCATCGCGCTCGTAACACGCGTAAGAATGTGTTCATTTTTCGACCCACTGAAACTCCGCTCGATATTTCATTACAACGCGTGTCGTGCTTTCGAAACAGCAGGTTATCCGTGGCCAGCGCATTATCGCTGAAAAGAATTAGAAGGTATAATTAATCGGGGACTCGTTTTCTCCGTCGTTTCGCATTATCTGGGTGTTATATCTGTGCTGGCGAGTTACAAACATTCGTAGGAGGAAAGGCTCACGCACGCGTGGTATTTCTTCCAATACCGTGCCGATTTACACGCTGTTCGCTCCTAGAAGCGTAAGAATGTTGAAAGGAATCGCGGCACCTTGAACACCGCCAGCGGCCCGACTATCGTATATGGTTAATAATATTGACCCTCCGCGATCCTGTGTCGAGCTCGATATTCCGTTTCAGTCGGCCCCAACATACCTACTTTTTGTTACTATCATATCTATTTTTCGTAATATTGTACAGTGAACTGTACACAATAATTATTTAATCAGTATTAGTAATATAATGTAATTGAGACAAGATTGGATCAGTTTGTGTTTATATTACACTGTTAGTCACCAACAACGTTTAAATCGAAGATTGAATATAATTATTTCACATTTACGAGAAAAACAAAGATTACGCAGTACCTTTCAATCGTAAAGTGCAAGTAAAAGTAAAAGAAACGTGTTATAAATGTGGAGCATGTGCAAGAAAGCCTGGTTTTCAACATATTTTTGCAAGTTATTGCTTCGTTTTTATTAAGCGTGTTCCTGTGAATTAGGTTTTAAGGAAATTAAATGTGTAGATTTGCTAATACGAAATATCAAAGATGTCTCGGGCTGTGAAGAATTAAATATGGCGTCTAACCACATAAGTAATTCTAGGAACGAAAATTATGAATGGGAATAAGAATTGAACGAAAACAAAAAGGAGGCAGATTTCTAAACGAAAAATTGTGTCTTTGTTTGAACAGGGGAAAGTTTACTCGGTTATTATAGAAATTGTTAACAAAAGTTGCTGTACAACGTGGAGTTCGATTAAACATTTCGTTGGCGAAGGAAACATGATGAATGCTTCGGTGATCGTAAGGAAAAGTTGAATGACAAAGAAGAAAAAGAAAAGTTGCAAGTGTAACGAAGAGAGATCCTGAAACTTCTTCAGAAACAGTGGCACATTTGAAAGGCAAATGCAATTCGAAATTGCACGACAGTTCGAAGAATGCTTAAAAGCAAAAGAATAGAATTTGCAAATAATTACATGCAAGTTCTGAGACACGGTATTTGTCTCAGAGGAAAGTGATTTTAATATTTTTCTTTCGAAGAATCTTTGCTTCACTGTTGAATATGGGGATGGAGGATGGTATAAGATTTCTGGAAGCGCAATTATATGTATTTAAACATTGTGGAAAGAAATTCAAAAAGAAATGTAAACGAGTTGAGTCTTGAGTCGAACTTTGACTTTACTATTCGCCAGTAAATCGTTTTTAACGCTTATTGATTTTATCTTTTATTAGAATTGGAAATAAAAATTAAACACGGAGGTATTCCTCGAAAAATGGCATAAAATCAATTCGAAAACAATCAGAAAACTATTGATGATAGATTGATTGAAAAATCTAAGAGAACGACTAATAAATATTGAACGAAGTAATTGTTAATATTTGTGTATCAAAATTTTAAGTGTGGCAATGCTTTTATTCAGAGGAAGACTATTCATGTATACTTTACAATTTATTTTGAATATACAGTCGCTTAACTATATGCTTCTTTCTTCAATTATTAACTTCTACTTAAATTGTATGTTTATGTTAACAATTAGGAAATCAAAGAATGTAAATATTATAATTTTATAACGAATTAGTATCTATAAGTACTCATCTATTCCGGTGAATATTGCTTTGCAATAATATAACGTGAAAACAAATTTTTAAATTTTTTAAATTAAGTTGAATAAATGTAGTAGAATACGTTTATTAGTCTCTTGTTCCTGAAACTCTATTCATTATAAGTAGAAATGTACCCACATCTTTTACAATTAAAATTATTTTTTTCCTATAGATACTACAAATTCATTCGATTCAAACTACATAAAATTTAAGATGAAGGAATGTCTCAAATAATGCTAGCAAAAGTTATTCTATTGTGGGTGGCCAAATCATTAGCTTCACATCTATTATTAGTTATCAGTTTCATATGGTAGAAGTATGTTATCACTCTAAAGCTACCTTACATATTAAAATAGTCAATGTATGAATCTACTATTTTATATTTACTATTTTAATATATAAACTTACGAATTTATTACTTCAACAGATTTTCCAAAAAGTGATTTGATTTCTGTTTTTTTTTCAAATAAATTTTGTTCGATACATGACATATTTTATATATATTGTTTATGTGAATTAAGTATTGTTTTGTAATTAAAAAACATATATATAATATATTGAAACTGTTGAGAAACATTAAAAATTGTATTAAGAGGATGTCAAAAAGTTTTCAAACTATGATTCACGCTAAGGGAGGTTTTTGTGATAGTAACAGGTTTTCCAAAAGTGATTTGATTTCCGTTTTATATGCTTAGATAAATTAAGGATTATTTTGTAATTAAAAAGTATTTCATTCGAGAAAAAGCAGAAATTAAATCACACTTTCAAAAAGTCTTTTGAAATAGTTAATTCATTTATTTACATATTAAAATATGTAAATATATGAAATACTAGATATATGTGTATTTATATATAAAAATATTTATATATAAATTTATTTATTTATATATAAAAACACAAAATTTATTTGAGAGAAAACACAAATCTCAGAAACCTCCCTTGGCGTGTCATAGCTGGAATACTTTTTGGCATCCTTTCAATATAATTTTCAATTCTCCATTATGGGGCTAAATCTTAGTCATTGTTTCTATATGATTTGCTTCATTTGTGATGATTTCATTGGCGATTTTCCAATTTAATATCTCCCAAATACTTTTAATAGTATCCAAAATAATCTTTTTATCGAAAGCTTTGCTAATGTAATCTTAACTCTATCGATAATGCCTGTTTCCTCGATTCTAAAATTTACTTTCGACACATGTAACTACTCAATATGCCTTGCTCATAGTATTATACATTTGAATCATTAACTCTGAATTTCTAAAAAGAATTCAACAGAAAATTCCATTTTTCTCCGATCTGCTTTTATTAAACAATTTGTGCTCTGACTCTTTTGTTGGTTATCGTATAAGGCGTTCGATTCGAGACTAGATTCCAACCTATTTGCGACGTGCTCGATTCCATTGCTAATAACGCGACGGGGTTTATTAATCGTTAGCTTTGATTACGTTTCGCGGTTAACGATACCTTTATCGGCTTGATTTATCTCGTCTGCCTACCTTTTCCCACCCTAAACCGTGTCTGGGCGTACACACTTTTCACTTCGCGATCGATGTTCGTCATTTAAAGTTACGGCATATTGATTTTAATGCGGCACTCGCGTTCTCCAAACGCTAGTCCCGCTCCTAGCCCGCTCGCCGGATGCGACCGAAGGAATTAATCCCATTCAGGCTCGACGTTTCTTTTTCTGGCGATACCGTTTGAAGAATATCCATAATGAAGTTCATTTCGTCCCCAAGGAAACGGCACGGAGGGGACTTTAGCTTTCAAGTGGCCCTGAAGTGCCGACTATCCTTCTTTCCGCTCGACCCTTTTCTTCCTACGCTTTAGCGGCGAACTAACGAGCAAAGCGTATCAAGCTTCCGTCGTGGAATTAAGCGATTGATAAACAGTCGATGACGAAGAGGTCGTTCGATAAATACACTCGCGTCGATATTCACGTGGACATTCGTAAATTCTAGCGATTCGCATATTTTGTGTTAACTGGTGCCTTATACAGGGTATTCGGCCACCCGTGGGAAAAATTTTAATGGGGGATTCTAGAGGACAAAATAAGATGAAAATTAAGAATACCAATTTATTTATGGAGGCTTCGTTAAAAAGTTATTAACAATTAAATTCAAAAATTTCAAATCGTTCTGGAAAAATTATTTTCGGTTGCGGGGGTCAATTACAATCATTTTTGGTGAATACACATACTTTCGAAATCCTACCCACTTTCGAGAAAAAAATTCGAGTATGTGCTGAAAGTTTTGGGTGAAAAAAAAGACTTTTGAATCGTCTTGAAAAAATTATTTTTAGTTGCAGGGGTCAATTGTAAGCATTTTTGGTCAACAGACATACCCCCGAAATCCTACTCAGTTTCGAGAAAAAAATTCCTTACCGAAAATATAATTTCTGGCCAGAAATGTCTGCCCGAATTTTCATGCGAATCTTTAAAACGTCATATTTTCTGAACGGATTGGACGATTTCAATGTTTAAAAAAGCAAACTACGCGTATTTTGGTGGAGAATATGTACAAATCGCAAAAATATTCGAAAAGTTGCTCCTTGACCCCGCAAAATGAGAAAAACCCCATAAAAATGGTCCAATTTTCAAACACCCATAACTCCTACAATTGTGAATATATTTCAATGAAACTTTTTTCTGAAGTAGAGCTCATGGGTACCTACAAAAAAGTATTAGACAACTTTTCTGTAGGGCGTCAAACAAATTTATTAAAAATGAAAAAGGAATTTTTAAGAAAAATCGACAGGGGGTAGGTGCCTAAATTTTTCGGCGAAAAACAATTTTTTCAAATCGTTCTAAAAAAATTATTTTCGGTTTCGGGGATCAATTACAATCATTTTTGGTGAAGAGACATACCCCCGAAATCTTACCCACTGTCTAAAAAAAAATTTGAAGTGTGAAATTTTTCGACGGGAAAAAAAATTTCAAATCGTTTTGGAAAAATTATTTTCAGTTGCGGGTGTCAATTACAATCATTTTTGGTCATTACACATACCCCCGAATTCCTACGCACTTTCGAGAAAAAAATTCCTTACCGAAAATATAATCTGAGGCCTGAAATGTCTGCCCGAATTTTCATACGAATCTTTAAAACGTCATAACTTCTGAACGGATTCGATGATTTTTATGTTTACAAAAACAAACTACGCGTATTTTGACGGAGAATATGTACAAATTGCAAAAATATTCGAAAAGTTGGTCCTTGAGCCCGCAAAATGAGAAAAACCCCATAAAAATGGTCCAATTTTCAAACAGCCATAACTCCTACAATTGTGAATATATTTCAATGAAACTTTTTTCTGAAGTAGAGCTCATGGATACCTACAAAAAAGTATTAGACAACTTTTCTGTAGGGCGTCAAACAAATTTATTAAAAATGAAAAACGAATTTTTAAGAAAAATCGACATGGGGTGGTGCTTAAATTTTTCGGTGAAACAAAAAAATTTCAAATCAGTCTGAAAAAAATATTTTTAGCTAGGGGGGTCTATTACAATCATTTTTGGTGAATAGATCTACCCCCGAAATCCTATCCACTTTCTAGAAAAAAATTCAGTACGTGCAGAACTTTAAACGTTAATAACTTTTTAACGAAGCCTCAGTCAAAAAATTGATATTCTTGATTTTCGTCTTATTTTGACCCCTAGAATCTCGCATTAAAATTTTTCCCAGATGTGGCCGAACACCCTGTATAGTGATCTAAAAATCATTTGCTGACATATTGTTACATTTTGTACGATTTATAACTTAGAAACTGATCAACGCAAGAAATGAAGTTATTATGCACAACTATTACTTCGTCATAAAACGATAAATTGAAATGCTCATAAATTATATAAATTTATGTTTGACTTTTAACTCTTAGCATACACATTTGATTTTCTAAGGAATTGTCGATTTTATATTATTTACTTGCTTGAGAACCTCGAAAACTACAAAATTAACTACAAAATTACAAAATTAAGAATTCTATATATTTTTTGCAGCATTTGGTTGACTTAAAAATTGATTACTTTTACAAGACGTAATTAATAATCCAGACTGATATTAACTGGTATTAAAAATCGACTTGATAAACATTTTGAAAACAAAACCTGTTAGTTATGGGAAACTAGTATTACGTTAGTTCCAGGATAGAAGAAAGTAGTAGAACACAACGTCATTTTTTTAATGGTTTCGTAACATTTATAACATTTGGCACATTTAAGATTACAGACTCTGGGACAATTTAATACTTAAAAATTGTTCACCCTAAAGATTCACCAAATCTCGAGGGTTGACTATCGCTGGAATAACTTTTCATTATGGGAGATACTTTGTATGAAATGACTCTTCTCTGTTTTTGGGGGGTAAATGGCCGTGCACCACCGACGCTTTGTGTCGCCACGATAAAACGCGCTCGTCATTTAGTTCCGTTTATTTTTAGTCTGCTTGTTGCCATCGGTACAATAGCCTTTATTCGATTTGACGAAAGAGTCGAGGCACGCGTCGCATAGTGCGCGAAAATGCCAGAAAGTTGGCCAAAAGTTCATTTTTCGAAGCAACGAATATGGTTCAAACGAGTTACAGTATCATTAAACACGACTTAAAAGTAGAAGAAACAGTAAAAGTTAACATACAACAGTAATTTCAAAAGTGTTAAATCATTTCAATGTTTATTTATTTAGATAACTGAAAAGGTAACGTCATTCTGTTGAGATTACCTTCAATTTGCATACATACTTTGATTCTCTTTTTGTTTTATTAGAAATGATATTTCTATGATTAAATAAGGAATCGATTACTTGATAATTTCTAATACATTCACGTATTGCATATTAAACCCTTTCTCTGTGTTCTCTACCCCTGCACTTTGCAGAAAATGCAAGAGTAATATAAAACTTTATACAAGCAGTAGTTTGATGTTCAAGCTGTAACTGTGAGTATATATTTTTCTATGAGATTGGCACCAGAAGTTTTAAATGCATTTTTCTCAAAACTTTATTTTTTAAACTGGCTTTCATGATATCACAAGATCTAGTTGAAAAACTTTCTACAGATACACCTTTATTTCTGGAACTAGAAATTCTTAAAAATATTAAGTTTTATTATTCTTTTTAAAAGCTAAAAAATATAAATTCAGAATTTAAAGTTTCGCCATCTTTTTATTTCTCGAGATTTTAACTTCTTTCTAGTTCCTGCTACTAATACACCCTTCCTAACGAAGATACTTTCTACCCTTCTGTATCAGATTAAAGGATCATGAGTGGAATCGTGGAATCCAATGAAGTATTATTTTTGGAAGATGCCATTAAACAAGAAGCAATAATAATCACAATTTTGAATATTCTTAGATGAAATCATACTTATTGGATGAATAAACATATCTGAAGAATCTCGACACAAAGTACACATACATGGTTCGTAAGTTGAATATTTCCATCCCCTTTGGAGCAATGATTCGTAAAATGAACACATGATTCATAAGTTGAACATTTCTGTACCTCCCAACGCAACGGAGGGAATCCTCCTTGGTGCCAGTGAAGCGTGAAATACGACATTAAAAAAACGATACGAGCTGATTCATAAAATGAACACGTGATTCGAAAGTTGATCATTCCTATCCTTCCAACATGGGGGGATCATCCATGGAACTAGTGAAGCGTAAAAGTCAACTGGATTGCAGGCGACGATTTGTATAAAAGACAATGCTTTTTTCTCTCATTCACTCTCATAAACTGTCCTTCTCTTCGATTGACAGCAAAAGATAAACGCGACATCGCGATTGAACGATATCGCTGTGTGAAAAAATATCTATTGGTGTAAAAGTTCATTTTACGAATCTTTACTGTATTTGGAGAATCTCGATACAAAATAGCCTAACTACTACTACAAAAAAAATCGAAAAAATGACCCTCTGGGCAACGATACCCCCTTAATGCTTTTGTAGCGTTTCTTGGCCAACTTTCTCGCGTTTTTGCTCGTTTTCCGGAATGTTTCTGCAGGCGAAATTTAGAAAGCACGCCCGCATCTCGACGATCGCGTGTCGCACATTGAATATGCATAGTCTGGCCAGTCGATACGCGGTTGCACGACAATGGGGGATGGTTCGGGGATTTCCTTCGTTTTTAATCACGTCTCTTTTCCCTGGGAAACGTACTCCAGCCGACAGGCGGTGGTTATTGCGACAGCCTAACGAAGACGAGCGCCCCTGTGTCCGTATCGAACTCCTAGCAACTGTCTCGCGTAAACATTCGCTGTCGCGGCGTAAACGTTCGTTCATGTAGATTGATCGTGGCAATCCATTAACAGGCCGATCGATCGAATCGAACGGATCATCAAAAATTCATTATTCACAACGGTTATTCGGCACTTTCCTTTAATCCATTTACCCTACGCTAGCGTCTGTTGACTCTCGACGACGGTTAACGCGTTCTCTGCAACGCGAGACACGTAATCCTAAGTTACGCAATTTTTGCTTGCAATCCATGGCTTCATTAATCTTTTCTAAAGTACAGGATGGGTGGAAAATCGTAGTGCAATCGACTAGAGAATAATTCTACGTAAGAAATTAAGGAAAAACTGTGATATACACAGTTCTTCATGATCTTTCACGAAGACCATGTTTGTACAATGTTTGCACCGCGACGATTCTAGTTAACCGTTTGCATACAGTGATTCAATAATACAATGTTTTCCTTAATTAACAAGAGATTAGCAAGTCAATCATATGTCAATTTCTTGATTTGTCAATTGTAGAAATTGACATTTTAACCGACTAACAAAGCAGTTCTTGAACAGACAGTTTTGTAACGAATGAATAGATCAAACAGAGTCTATTGCATAACTTTTCCTAGACAGCGATTCCTAGATCTAAATCTAATACATTTTGGGGTTACTTGAAAACATCCGTTGATTCGATATCCGTTCTCTGTATTGGAATATTTTGACAATGTATTAGAGAAGCATACACGCAAGCAATATTTGAATATTTTATTATCTCAAAGTGACATCTTAAATAAAATAGTGTTTCAAATAACGTGGTGGGTATATCAAGAAATTGTTAATTTTTCTTTCATCAATATGGACCGTAACTTCAGCCTCTAGATAACATGAGATAGTGTTTGCTTAATTCCTGTTCTTAGGAATCTATTAAGCATTTGGCTCCTACATATAGGAGTCCTCTTGAATGCGCGTAATTACGTCTAAGGCAATAAGCTGTTTGATCAGCTTTACCGATGAGAAGTAATAGGATCAAGTCCAATACTTACGAATTCAAGTCGATTTCGATATCTAGTCGGCTCACATGCTTGAATATTACTCGCATGAAATAGCATTTGATACATTGACTGTCGTTTCACTTACGTGTCATGCATATATGCGTAATAGAACTAAGGAGTTAAAAGAAAATGAATTGTCAAGGTGAAATGTTAAAAAAAACAAATTTGGTTAGGATTCGTGAATTTCGATGGAAGTATTATACAGATTGAGTCTCGTAACGCGATGTCTTCAAATAATTCATAAATTGGTTGCTAAATTAAAATTGCATACCGTTAGTTTTATAAATGAAATTACTATATTTCTTCTCGAATTTTATGTAGAAAAGTATTATCTCAAATAATGTCTAAAATAAATAGTTACTGAGGTATTCTTAACGATTAAAAAAACTCAAGGTAGTATCTCGATAAAAAAGCAAATAAATACAATTTCAATTCGAAACAATTTTTCGTACAGCAAATACAGCACCCCGTATGTAACGACAAATTTTAGACTGTGTATTACATTTCTATTTGTCCAAGAACAAAATTTTGTGGAGAATTCCGAGGGAATTGGTCTGATAGTCGTGTTAATTCGTTACATTTCCAACATACTCGATGCATATGGTTGATGCGAACTAATCCCAAGGATTATTGCTTAAATCCTTCTGAGGTTGTAAGGCCCAAGATTGACCGTAGTGGATGCGATTAGTCGGACTATCACCTGCCAAATTAATCTTGGATGACTAATTCAACTGCCAGTAACGTATGTGTTTGTAATAAACGTTCGATCGAAGCTACATCGTCTTGGTATTGCAATGGACGTAAACGTGTCTCGATTTGCTCCGAGAATGTCGTCTTCCAGTCGTCATGATCGTAGATCTAGTTCGTATCGTCTTTCACGCTTCACTGGCTCCAAGGGGGACTCCCCAGGGATAGAAATAGTCAACTTACGAATCACGTGTTCATTTTACGAATTAGCTAGTGTCGTTTTTTAAATGTCGTATTTTACGCTTCACTAGCTCCAACGTTGATCTCCCCATGTTGGAAAGTTAGGAATGCTCAACTTATGAATCACGTGTTCATTTTACGAATTAGCTAGTGTCGTTTTTTAAATGTCGTCTTTTACGTTTCACTAGCTCCAAGGTTGATCTCCCCATGTTGAAAGGTTAGGAATGCTCAACTTATGAATCACGTGTTCATTTTACGAATTAGCTAGTGTCGTTTTTTAAATGTCGTCTTTTACGTTTCACTAGCTCCAAGGTTGATCTCCCCATGTTGAAAGGTTAGAAATGGTCAACTTACGAATCACGTGTACATTTTACGAATCATTGCTGTAGAAGAATCGATTTCTAGCATGAATGCACTGATCTACTGTTTTGTTTTGTCGCATTGCGAGAGATAGAACGATGAACTCATTTCGAACGAGTATCCCCATAATTTGGAAATCTACTTATTATGTATTTTGACATTACAAGTAGTATCAGAATAATGCTGTTATTCGTTTGTTTCGGTTATTGCTATGCAGCACGAGAAGTTTTCGTTAAGATACTCTTGTAAAAGTTTCGATTCTACTTAGTCAGAGTTCGATTTTACGAGAAAGTACTAGTTTTGTTTTCCGCAATACTCATACAAAGTGTAACTGAAAGATACTGGTCAAACTTTGTAAAAACATTCCTTCGATCGCCAAATCAAAAAAGTAAATCTTGCTAGCAAACTTGTAGTTGTTTATAAAAATCCACACCTTTGATAAAGTTAGTTTTCTTACAAATTACACAAGATGTCTGAAATTGGGAAATGTTTGTGTAATCGCAAGTCTCTAATATTTTACCTAATTTTTTTGGTTTTGTGCCAACATATTTAATAAACTATTAACAACTTTTTTGGTTTTACATTCTCACGGTTTTTATTTTGTTTGCAGTATCGACAACCAGTGATGTAATCGTTGAGATTCCTCAAGTTTTTTACAAATTTTGAATAATTCATCAAATTGCTTTTGAACTTTTTTGGGCTACAATCACTCTTTTGACTGTGAAAAGAGTTTGCAACTTTGTGTTGTTTGTAAACACTATTGTTATTGTCAGAGTGAATCGAAGACCTATATTGTAATAATAATAATACTTTCTTTACGGTTATAAATCCTCGATATCAAGTATTATACACTAATCATACTAATATAACCACACTTTTGACATTCATATTCGCTTAAGGTACGCTCGTGCACAATTGTTACAATGGAATTTTTGAATACAGAATTAGAACGATACAATAAGTTTATGTACATATCAAAGTCTTTTACAGACATGCATATTCTAATAATGCTAATATTCCAGTAAAGTTCAAAAAATGAACTATTTAAGAAAGTATCATGTATTAAAAGATACATGCAGAACGTAAGTAGTTCTGTTACGAAGTTTCATCGAGTCTAACTCAATATTATTAACCAGGAGGTTAATAATAGTTAAGTTCTGCTATATAGAAACATTTCATTTCACAATTATTTCAAGTAAATTAAATATAATTTTTTCGAAATTGTGTTTTGATCGTAAATTCTGGTTTATAACATTTGTTTACAACATTTCGAAAGTATTACTTTAATCAAATCGTTATAAAGATTTCATAAAATAAATCATCTTGTTAATAATTACTTTGCTTATCTCTGTTATCCAATTTGAAACCGCTTAATTTCAAACGAATATTATTTTTATTTCCAGATAATCGAAAATGGATCGTTTCAAACAGTTGTTTTTAATTTTGATTTCAAATTTGCCCGAGTCTGGTATACGGTAATTGACTATAGAATTGTTTCCAACGAATAGTGACTATAACAGAAACTAGAAATTCACAAGAGAATTATGTACAAATTTCAGTGGCTCTAGTCTCGATCTATTCGCACGATCGAGCGTTAATTGGCCGAACGATCCGTTCGATTGATCGATTAAGGACGTTGTTGCAGGTATCTGAAACGTTCCCGGATCAACGGAACCGATCCGAGATTCCGCGAGGCGTCTTGTTGCTTACTTAATTGCTCCTCGCTCGATCGTTAATGCGCGCGGATGTTAATGATTTTATCGCGACGGCAACGACCGTCCAACAGATTGTCTACCCCCGGCGATGCACGCGGTTATTTGCGTGCAGCCAGCGATCGTCGAACGCTGATGCACCGCCGCGGATCGAAATGTCACCAAACGAAATGCAAGTCAACGAAGGAGGAATCAATTTCCGTTTTGCATTTATACGAGGCCGCCTCGTTTTTTCGTTTCTTTCCCGTTCGATCAGCGATTTGCGAAATGTTTCTGACACGTGTCGCGAAACAGTTGCATATTTACGACCGCGGGTTTCATTTAAATGGTAAACAAACGCCGAAGAAGGGTTGTTTCGCCGAGACACGAGTGGTTTCGTTCTTCGTTGATTTATTCACCGCGGCGGCCATGGATATCTGACAAAATTAAACATTATTTATCTCGTGTTTCTTCACGAAACAAATCATGATTTTTACAATATTCACAGTATCTGTGATTTCGAGGTGAAAATTCATTATGTAATACGTTCAGATATAATTATAAACCTAAAGTGTTATTACTCGAATAAATTATTCGAAAGACAATCGTTAAGATGGTTTTATTATTTGATACGACTGTCCATTACTTTATTTGAATGGCCAAATAATTTTTATTTTCCTTTTTTGTTATTTTGATCAAATATTTTTCAAAATACTTTCATCCTATCAACTGCGTCAAGAATGTTCCATATACTATCCCATACAGGAATACAAGTTCAAAACCCATGTTTGTTGTTTTATTTGAATGGAATAGAATATTATTTCAAAATAACTTCTTTAAACTAAATACAAAATAAAGTTATTTTTCTACATTATTTGTGAAATGAAAATAATAAAGTATTTGAAATAATCTGATTATTAGTAGTCGTAAAGAAACACCAAGCAGAGGACAAAGCACGATGAGAAAACAACCCTAAATTGCTTTTTTTGATAACGAATGGTCCTACAAAAAAATATTACTCTTCGATTTATTTTTACACGAACAATCGCCTACTTCCCGGATGTACTACGATTACTTGTACACCCCGTATAGCCTGGTCGTATTTTATCTTCGTACACGGACGCGGCCAAGTTAATTCGACAAGAAAAATAATAGGTTTTTTGACCAAGTAGTTCATTATTTGCTTTTAGCTTTAATTAAAAATTCTATGCGATTGGACACACCTCTTGTTATTCGCGGACACGTGTATTTAATATCTTCATCTTCGTACTATATTTTAATTAACTTTCCCACAAGTTCTGTTTTTTATTCTTGCATTAATTTATTTATCAGTAATCGCCTCGATCGTTTAATTTACTCACAAAAATGTATTGTGGGATTCGTGCTAGGACTATTTCTAGTCCGTGGGAGTTATAACGCATGTATGCTTGGTACTTGAAACACAAATTGCGCCACAGCGTATTAGATATTATGAGCAAACGCGAGTTTTATGCATTTATGGCGCGTGCTAATATGAGAAATGCACGAACAAGGTGCACAAACATTTCATAAAGGAAAATACCAATATTAATATTTCATTTTCCATAAATGCGTATGTTCAGCATAGGTAGGCTTTCCTGCACATATTTTATATTTGTGCACGCTATAAGTGCATGAAGATCTGAATCTAAGACCATCGGACTAAATTTATATAATAATTAACAAGATGTTATCCCACGAAAATGAGGCTGTAATTTCTTCAATTAATTGGGTCACCTCGGTATATTTAAGTATACAGGGTGTTCGGCCACCCCTCGGAAAAATTTTAATGGGAGATTCTAGAGGCCAAAATAAGACGAAAATCAAGAATACCAATTTGTTGATTGAGGCTTCGTTAAAAAGTTATTAACGTTTAAAGTTCCGCACGTACTGAATTTTTTTCTAGAAAGTGGATAGGATTTCGGGGGTAGATCTATTCACCAAAAATGATTGTAATTGACCCCTGCAGCCAAAAATATTTTTTTCAGAACGATTTGAAATTTTGCTTTTTCGTTGAAAAATTTAGGCACCTACCCCCTGTCGATTTTTCTTAGAAATTCGTTTTTGATTTTTAGTAATTTTATTTGACGTCCTACAGAAAAATTGTTTAATACTTTTTTGTAGATACGCATGAGCTCTACTTCAGAAAAAAATTTCATTAAAATATATTCACTATTGTAGGAGTTACAGCAGTTTGAAAATTGGACCAGTTTTATGGGGTTTTCCTAATTTTATGGTGTCAAAGAACAACTTTTTCATTATTGTTAGAATTTCTACATATTCTACACCAAAATACGCGTCGTTTGACTTTTTGAACATTAAAATCGTCCAATCCGTTCACAAGTTATGATGTTTTAAAGATTCGCATGAAATTTCAGGAAAGCATTAGATTTTTGGTAAGGAATTTTTTTCTCGAAAATGGTTAAGATTTCGAAGGTATGTCTATTCACCAAAAATGATTGTACTTGACCCCTGCAACTAAAAATAATTTTTTCAGAAAGATTTAAAACACATGAAATTTCAGGGGAATCATTCATTCATGATCAGACACTATATTTTCGGTAACGAATTTTTTTTTCAAAACCAAGTAGGATTTCGGGGGTATGTCTAGTGACCAAAAGTGATTGTAATTGACCTCCGCGACTAAACATAATTTTTTCAGAATGATTTGAAATTTTTTAATTTAATTTTTTAATAACTTTTTAAGGAAGCCTCAGTCAAGAAATTGATATTCTTGATTTTCGTCTTATTTTGGCCTCTATAATCTTCCATTAAAATTGTTCCCAAGGGTGGCCAAACATCCTGTATAATAATTAACAAGATGTTATCTCACGAAAATGAGGCTGGAATTTCTTCAATTAATTAGGTCACCTCTGCATATTTGATATATACTTCCACGTACAGATAACGAAGACTTATAATAATAATAATAATAATTCCATGCAGTATTGAGTAATTTTGTTACGAAGAATTATTCGTCTAATTACACAGTTCAGTGAAGAAGTTTTTTGCAAGATTTTTAATTTTAATTTAGAATTTTATGAAACAACGAATCCTGTAACACTAAGAAGAAATAAAAATTATTCGTTACTACTTTATTTAGCACTGAGAGTTTTCTTCTTTTCATTCATCATTTTCAATTGTTTGTTGCGTCAAGTCGGTAATAATCCATCTTTCTTTGAGTGTTCATTTCAAATTATACGTTCGCGGAATTATGCTTATGATTCGTCATAACATGACCTAATTTTAAAGCTGTACATCACGAAACTTTCCTCCACTTATTTCTTCGAATAATGTTTTCCGCGTAGCATAATGAAAGAATCCAAATACCAGGTCAATTAAAAGCGGTGCATTTTTATCATAGTAAAATTTTACGTTTTGTATATGTGTGTATGTTCAAGGATGCATTAATACAAGATAAAAAATGAATTCGAAAGGAAGAAAGCGTCTAATAATAACAAAGGTAATATTTTTTCCCGGAGAAAAGAAGTACAGTTTACGGAGAAAAATATGGTTCTATCGCAAAACGAATGGAATCGGATAGATACTTTAAAGAGAATCGGGAGATTCGATGTCGCGTGCAATAACAATCTTTTAAAGGAGACTCCAAAATTCACTCTATCTGCATAGCCAAGCAATAACTTTGTACTCGCGGACAAAAATGTATCGTCCGTGTTCGTATTTGGAACTCCGACTATAAATTTTTCTAAATCTCCGCTTAAACTTTACCGCCGAAGCAGTCTTTCAAGAGATATCAAAACTTTGAACGTAAGAGACCTTTCGACCTCCCTGGAACTTCCTCCTATCTATGTTCTCCTGAAAATTTCCAAAACAGCTTTCTAAAAGTCACTTTTGTCTCCTGACAGATAACTCGGGACGATAAACTCGAACACAGTTGCGCCTTTGGTCTACAATGTTTGCTAAAACCATGAACGAGAAACACGGTCGTAAATCGAAGAACGGAATAAAACAGTAGTGAAACTATAAATGAATGTTCAGCGACGATATTACCATTTGTAAACGTAAAAATTTTCTGTTATTAAATTGGTCATTTTCGGATGAATAATATCATTTAATTTTTATTTCTGTTTTGTTTTTTAATAGAGGAAATTAATATTAGATGATCGATTCGATAGTCAAAACGTCTATGTTTACTAATAATAATATTTGCAAATGAATATTCGCTTGTCTGTTCGAGTGAATTCGAATGTTTGTAAAAAAATAAAAATAATCAAAATTATTATCAATTTTGATTATATCATTTACAAATGTTAGATACCCTTACTGTTAGAATTTAAATTTCTTATCGTTCATCCCCTAAAAATGGTCTCAAATCTTTCATGAAAGGATATCAAATCTATAACTTTGATAAAGTATTTCTTAAAATTTTATTTATGGAAAATATGTACTAAGGATCTTCAAAATTTGAAAATTGGCAAAATTACAGGGCATTTTAAAATTCTTAGATTCTAGAAGCCAAAATAAGACGAAAATCAAGAATACCAATTTGTTGATGAAGGCTTCGTTAAAAAGTTATTAATGTTTAGAGTTCCGCACGTACTGAATTTTTTTCTAGAAAGTAGGTAGGATTTCGGGGCAATGTCTATTCACCAAAAATGATTATAATTGATTCCCGCAACTGAAAATAATTTTTCCAGAGCGATTTGAAATTTTTTTTTTGCCGAAAAAATTCAGCACCTACCCCCTGTCGATTTTTCTTAAAAATTCGTTTTTGATTTTTAGTAATTCTATTTGACGCCTTACAGAAAAGTTGTGTAATACTTTTTTATAGACGCCCATGAGCTCTACTTCAAAAAAAAGTTTCATTGAAATATATTCACTATTGTAGGAGTATTGGCTGTTTGAAAATTGGACCATTTTTATGGGGTTTTCTCATTTTACGGTGTCAAAGAACAACTTTTTCATTATTTTTATAATTTCTACATATTCTCCATTAAAATACGCGTAGTTTGCTTTTTTATACATTAAAATCGTCCAATCCGTTCAAGAGTTATGGCATTTCAAAGATACGCATGAAATTTCAGGGAAGCATTTCTGGACTTACATTAGATTTTCGGTAAGGAATTTTTTTCTCGAAAATGCGTAGAATTTCAGGAGTATATGTAATGTCCAAAAATGATTTTAATCGACCTCGGCAACTGAAAATAATTTTTTCAGAACGATTTAAAACAGATGAAATTGCAGGGGAATCATTCATTCATGATCAGACATTATATTTTCGGTAATAAATTTTTTTCTCGAAACTGGGTAGGATTTTGGGGGTATATCTATTCACCAAAAATGATTGTAATTGACCCCCGCAACCGAAAATAATTTTTCCAGAACTATTTGAAGTTTTTTAATTTAATTTGTTAATAACTTTTTAACGCAGCCTCTATCAACAAATTGGTATTCTTGATTTTCGTCTTATTTTGGCCTCTAGAATCTCCCATTCAAATTTTTCCCCAGAGGTGACTGAACATCCTATATACTGAAACACTGTTAAACGAAACTTAAATATTGTTCTTCTGGAAACAACAAAATGTATTCTTTCAAATTCTATTTTATACAATAAGCACACTGTTTTTTCAATTTAAAAAGTCGATCGAATCATGATTAATGAGAAATCGATTAATTTGAAAAAGAAATACACAAATAATTTCTACTATGATGTGACTACCCTCCTAATAATGTAATTTAAAAATTAGTAAATAAAATATTCTAGCTCTCTTATTCAAAACTTGCGTGTCTCCGTATTAACTAATAATTCAAGACCACGCGAGAAATCGTTCAAATCTCAATTGCACGCTGTCTACCAAAATCTCGTGTCGTTCAGCTCGTGCGGAAATTAACACGAGACCTGACACTTCTCCATTACTAATTCAAGCTTCTATTGAGAATCGGTTGATCCGAAATCCGCCATATGTATCTGCCAACGTGCAAGTACCTCTTCATCAATTGTCGTTCAATCGAAAATCCCACATAGCTGACCAAACTATTCCTATTTCTAATATATTTCTATCTATACATTGTGTTTTCAAACTAAGGAACGCGAATATGTTATTTTCGTACTAAAATCTCATACGATTTATTGATAAAAACGGAATAAATGTTTTTTTAATAGCTTTGGATAATTCATCTTCTATAATTTTCAGTCTTTAATTAAATGTTTCTGTTTTTAATTTTCACAGAAATTGAAATACTGTATGGACTAGTCTAATCGAAACTATACAAACTATGATACATTATTCGATAGTATTTAATTCTGTCTTATAACATTTTTATTCATCTCTAATTGTTTTGAAGATAAAGTATGTCCCGAATACGAAGAAAATACTGTATAATTCTGTGGTACAATGTTAACAAAATTACGTACAATTGTAATGTTTCGATGTCAAGAGAAAGAAATTGGAAATATTTTAACTTTAAAAAATAATTAAAGAGAGTATCTAAAATAATGGATGCTTGAAGAAGTTGGTAACCAACGCTTCAAATATAAAAAACAATTGAGAAATCTTTCTGAAATGATGGGTATTCCTCGAAGAAAACGCTTTTGGTCAGCTTTTTGCGATTTCCGATCGTCGATCGAGCGTACGTTTTCGTGTTCGAAAAATGGCACGAATGTCGACAAAGAAGACCGCGCGTTTCATTTCTGATTCCAACGGTTGAGACTGAGCGAGGCTTCGTTCATCTAGGAAAGTGCGAGCCCATTTTCATCGGGAGACACACGAATCGTACAATGAGATGCGTTTCGGTTTGACACTTTTCACGCTGTACGATGGTTTGCTCGTCTTTCAATTGTGTCGGGACGAAATTGTCGCATCTTATGGAGACCAGTTAAGGCGGTGCTTTGTTGTTCGCGGAACATCGTAAACTAGGATTCTTGGACAGGTCATGTGCCAGGGCCTCACCATGGTTTGCCCCAACAGCTCGGAAACTGGTTCCCAGGAAACTTGCAACAATTCTTGGGAAGATCAGTCATTTTCTATCTGGTAAGAAACATACTCTGTGGTTTGTTAGGTCGACGAAACTTTAGACCAGCGGTCTCCACTTTTCTGGAAGCCATTCTAACGAGTGGTTTGTTTGAAAAGATTTAAAAAACAAAATACATCCCCACAGTCGTTGAGCTTTGATGATTAATATATTGATAGAAAGAGTTGTTTAAGTTATACTTTTTTACATTACAAATTTTGTGTGCATCCCCCTCCGACTGATAAGAAGATGCTAATTTTGAAATCACTATTAATTTTTGAGACGAGAAAATGGTTGTGAATTAGTGAATTGTTGTTTGATATAGAGTTCCTTCACATTCTTGAGATTCTAAAAATTAAGGATAAAATTTTTTCGTTTAAAGCCTCGATTTTAGGACAGTTGCTCTGGTAAGTATGTCTGTCCGCTATCCACTGTTTCTACTTATGCTAAAGTCGTACTCCATTCTGTGCGTGCAAAATGAATTTTTAAAGTCGACTTTCTGGAAAACAAATCCTCAAATGACAAAATTTTATTCTTTACTTTCAATTTGTTGTTTTATCTATGATCAGAGCATATATGTACACGCATTCACATTGTGACTGAATAGCAATTGCTAAAAACGAATCACTAAAATATTAAATTTGCAATATTTTTTTAAATATTTCTACTTTTTAACAAAAAAAAAATTTGGTACTAAGGGCACACTTCTTATTTTGTCATACGATGTAAACGAGTTAACCCCTTGACGTACTATTTAATTTCAAATAATTTTTTAAACATATACTATTTAATTTTGTTTAAATTTATTCATACAAGTAATGACCACGAAAAAGGATAGATTTGTTTTACGAATATCTCGTGAGTGTTAAAATGTGTCGATTTTAATATATAAGACTTAATGATGAGTGAGTAGCCTTATAACTGTGAAACTTGACATCAAGAACTTGTAACGAGTCAGGCTCGTTATTGTATGGGGTTAATACTATTTTGTACGAATAATAATATTCGAATAGTAATATAGAGATATTCGAACAGTAGTATTCGAGTTCTATTCGAAGCGTTTTAACGTTTGTTTAGAAACAGTAAAGGGTTTGAACAGTCAGAGTCTTAGTTGCATCATGGCCGCCCGCAACAAGATGCGCGCGCAACGGCGGTCCTTGGCGATTTCGACGATTTCCGGGATTTCAAAAACGATGGCTGAGCATGGCGCGGCACACGCGGCCGATTCATCGAACGTGCATATATTTATAGCGAACCGAGTTTCCACGAAGACTTTTCCTGGCGATGGATCCCGCTAGCACACCGCGAAAGCTGGCCAACTTGGATTGCCGAACTGTTTGGGATTCTTAGCGACGAACCGTGTCTCCTATTGTTGTTGTTCGTTCGAATCAACTGGACGAAAACTATAAACATTGCGATTCGTATATAATTATTTACTAACGCAGTAAACTTACGTAAAAAAGGAAAATATTTCTGAACGAAAAAATATATTAAAGGATATTCTTGTCGATATAATAAGTAAACGTTGACTATATATTTCTTTTAACCCCTTGCCATGCAATGACGTGTCTTACTCGTCGTCAAGCCTTATAAATTAAAATCAACACGCTTACATTCACGAGGTATTCGTAAAATAAATCTATTTGTTTCATGCCTATTCTTTGTACGAATAAATTTAAACAAAATTAAACAGTATACGTTTGAAAAATTATTTCCAATTAAATCATGAGTCAATGAATTATAGAAATGATTGTATAAAGGGGGAGCTGGTACAAGTAAATAAAATAATAAAATGAATATAACGAATTAACTAAGTACAAGTTAATATAATATCAAAAACGAAGAAAATAAAGTTACATAAAAGAAGTAGAGCCTTTTTCTAGTCGAACGTTTTACGTTTATAGCAACGAATGTTTATTAGACTGTACGTACTATTTGTGATATTTGTATCTCTGATTCTCGATACAAAAATTCGAAAGATTTAATTTTGAGTATTATTTAATTTTGCGTTCCGCGGAGCAACGCATCGTTGGGGAGAGAAACTCTAATCTTTTGATCGATTTCTGTTTTTAGTTCCTAAGATACCGAAACCTTCAAACATGCAAGAGAACATTCGGAGTGGACTCAGTCGAACAACAACTTAAAATAGCAAGTGTATATTATATTTTTCAATGGGGAGTTTATAAAACTGATTAGCTAATGATCCCGACTGATGTGATTAATCGAAGTTCTATTTATGTAACTGGGACAAAACATCGCTGTGGAAGACAGAGAGATGAAGTTCCCAGTGGCCACGAAAGTAAACGAAATTCTAGCACACCGAACACTTGGTACTTGTAACCCAAACAAGAGTCAATTTATCCACTAATAGTCTGGTCAACTGCCGAAAAATATTAACATTCGTATATTATGAATTCTTCGATATAAATGATTGGGGTAAACTTGAGTAAATTGTACCTCAGTTGTATTTCGAATTCAGTATGATATACAGCATTATCGGTGAAAAATTTAATTACTAATTTCTGATGGCACAAAACTGTCACATTATAAATTAGCAAAAATGCAAGAATATTGTTGAGACTAATAACTATGTATTATTTGTATATCAAGCTTGGGAAATTTTATTTTAAATAAAAATAAGAAATTACTATTTTAACGTAACGTTATTTACAAATAACCAAAATATTGATTTATTTGAAGTAATAAGCTGAGCAATAACGTTGTTATCTTTTATATAACAAATAAATATAGTCTCTATGTCTCTTTATATTATTATTTATATATTATATTATGACACGTCGTTCTTTTACATTAATTTTACATTTTGTTTCTGAAGAGGACTAAAGTAATAACAATATGCCTTTATTTTACCAAATTTGTATACAGTAAAGAATTCAGAATCAAGTGAAAATAAAACATGAAAACAAATGTATGGAATTAAAAATAAGTGTACGTTAAATAGAAAAACGGGGTACAATTATATGCTGTTATTAACCTAATTTGATATAATAAAGTAAAACGTTTCAAACGATAAAAATGTTTAGAACGATTTTACTTTATAATTGTTATACATCGAATAACATGTCATTAAAAATGTGTTTGTTCAACAAATTACGTGTTCGACTTGTGAGTCAAGTCGTCGAATAACATGTTATTAAAAATGTGTTTGTTCAACAAATTACGTGTTCGACTTGTGAGTCAAGTCGTCCAAGTATAATTGCAGGCTTATGCAAAGCAGTAGAACTATCTAAGTAATTGAAAGTCAAACCAAGTCAAGTATTTGACTATCGATATAGCTTGAATATTTGATCAAAGTTGAGGAATTCAATCTATTCAAATGTTTGAACAACTTGATTGTTTATACAAAATATGAGAATGTAATGTAATAATTTAAAAATTTGACTCAAAGAAATTAAAAATTTGAAATCATTCTTTAACTTTTACTAATTTGCTAGCGAAGAAACTATTCAAATATCAAACCAACCCATGTTATTTAAATAAATAGATACTTTTTTTAAATTTCTAGAATTATTATGAGTATTTTGACTTTGTTTAAGCTCATCCAAATCTTGTTCAAGCGAACTTATTCAAATGTAGTATTATAATTAAGTAAGATAATCAAGTTTGCTTGGATAATCAAGATTCCTCAGACAATCAAATACTTGATTTGATTCAAACAATCCAAGCTTGACTCAACTTGTATTTTCAAGTACTTCAACACCTTTAGCGTACAAACGAAAATATTTGAATACAAATACGTAATCAAGTTTGCTTGGATAATCAAGATTGCTCAGACAATTAAATACTTGATTTGATTCGAACAATCCAAGCTTGACTCAACTTGTATTTTCAAATACTTGAACACTTTCAGCATACAGACGAAAATATATGAGTAAAAATACGTAATCAAGTTCGCTTGGATAATCAAGATTGCTCAGACAATCAAATACTTGATTTGATCCAAACAATCCAAGCTTGACTCAACTTGTATTTTCAAGTACTTCAACACCTTTAGCGTACAGACGAACATTACGAGTCCCCGATGTAAAATCGCAATCAACGTTGCGCCGACCATTCGCCTACGACCAGTCGATTCTCACATATCTACATACCTAATCCGCCCACGCTTCGCTTCGTCGAGCTCTCACGCTTTGTTTCGTGCGAATCCGTTGTGTTGTTCGAACATAGAACGAAAAAAAAAGAAAATAGAGGGAAAAAATTATAAAAGAATAGAATCTGTATTAACGTTTCTTTCTACGTTGTACGATGTTTTTCCTTGGGAAGTTCAAACGTGCTCCAGTACGGATACGATACGCCACCGATATCGATATTGAATTGCATAACGGCTAGTCGCTTACGATTCGCTCTTACGAGCTCTCGCAAGGTGTATCTCCCGTGCGTTTATTGTTTCTCGCGCTGAAAGTTCTTTCCATTCACACCGACAATACCAGACGTCTAGAGGTGCAGTCGAACTCGGTTATAGCGAGCACAGATACAGCAAGATCATGGCTGGAACGAGTAAAAGGCCTTAGCGATTTCAATCGACACAACATTCCATACAAATTATAAACAAATAAAATTCCAACCGAGTGTTTCTTGTTCCACGTATTATAAATAATCTGTGAAATTATGAGGTTTATTATACTGCCTGCAACACAAAAATTATGGTCCTCAATCCATAACAATGAAACTTGTATTATAAATATAAAATTAAAAATCTGTATGTTTGTGATTTCTCTCTGACTCCTACTGTTTTTGTTCGATGCAGGTAAAATTTTATTTAGTTTCTCTTTATGCGCTAATGGAAAGTATAGACTACTTGGTTTCTTGAAATATTGGTTATTATTATATAAAATTATATAAAATTCCTATTGTTGATTCCAAGTAGCACCGTCAGATGCTGTAAACCAATATTATTCTATGTTACATATTAAACTATTCAGGTTTAAAAACTGTATGTTTGTGATTTCTGTATAACTCTTGCTATTTTTATTCAATCCAAATGAAATTCCGATGGAAAGTATAGTTAATATACGGGTATATTAGCTATAAAGCAGGCTACGAGGCTATAAACAAGTGAAGGGATCTCTATCAAATAACACTTATACTGTGTACCATATATGCTATCAAGATTAAATCTAATGTAATATGCTGGAAAATATCTACGTAAAAATTTAAACAAGAAAATGCTTTGATACAAAGCTGCTCGAAATAAATTTATAACGAAAAAGAAGATAGAAATGTGGTTAAATTAGATTTACCGATATGATTATGATTCATAATCGTTATATTTTAGATAGTTCAATATACGTAATATAAAATCAATATTTCATGGATTATATTTCATGCATATTAACAGAAATAACACTTAAAATATAGACGGTGAAAGGAAATAAAAACATAGTATAGGAAATCAAGAAATGTACGGGATATTAATTGAGATTGTGAAAGGAACAAAAAATTTACTGTAACCCGTAATTTCATGCAGTCATCAGAAACTAAGTCAATTATATCAATCAAAATACTTTCAAAACAAAAATTGGAAACATTATTTCTTTCTCTCTAATATTTCTTTTGTTACTTGTATTTTTTTACCAAGGAGTAAAATAGACATATTTAACTCGTGGCTAATATAGCAACAAATGAATATAAGAGAAAATTTTATCGATTTACATAACGGAGCTCGACAGTATTTCATCTTGTTTTCGTTTCGCCCAACGTGTTTATTTGAGCTCCAGTTTAGTATATTTGTAACATGCACATGGCAGAGAAAAAGGAAGTTCGATAAACTTGTGTATGAAACTGTATAATAAATATATTTCTGACCTAAATTTTAATAATCCGAAGAGTTCGTTTAAACAAACTGATCGATTTCACACTCTAGATAGATAATTGGAATTAATTTCGAAATACTATTTCTTGAATATTAATAGTATCGCGTTGTAACTTTGCCAAAATTATGCTCAAAATTGTATAATTACTTTTAACCTCGTTATTAATTCAAATCTCTCTTAATCCGAAGCGTTTGATCTATTTCACAGTCTAAGTCGACAATCGAAATTATTTTAAAAGTAGTACTTCTTGAATATTAATAGTACCCTTTACGGAGTAATGAATTGTTGAAAGTATGTAATACATTTATCGCGAAAATATACTTTCTCTATAATAGTTATTGTTTCAATAATAAACGATGATGAAGATCAACAAAGATTGATTTACAACTGATTTTATATTTTTATTTTTATTGAAATAAAAATTTTGTCCATCTTCAGTTATTGTAAAGAATTTTAAACAATTTAAATTATTTGTGAAAGAACATGCTAAGATCATGAAAAATTGCGAACGTAAAATAATGGTTGCCTCATTTTATCGTGCAATGCTCATTCAAACGCCATGTGATATTTTAAGCATGGAATGCGTCAAAAAAAGAAACCTGACGTTATACAACTATGTATTTTATTGGTTACGTCTGCTCGAGGACTATTTTGCTTCTATCGCTATTTCCACCATTTTCTCATATTAGAAGATTACACATACAATAAACGTCGTAGAAACTGTCGTTTGTTTTTGGATGAAAAATTATCGATCTAACCTTACATATTGATCGCACGTGTGTCTGCGCATAAAAGTCTGTATCCCCTGAATTCGCGCCATATCGATGAACCTAATTACACAATAAACAACTCGATTCGATCTACTATGCACGAATAAATGAATTCTTTAAATACACGGACGCTGTTTATTTCTTCAATGTCTATTTTCTCAAATTTCTACGATTTCGAAATCGATCGTTCCACGGTAATTATCATTCATAATTAACGTTTAACGAAATTTAGCGAGTACGTGGCTATTACGTAAGTAGCTCGATTGGAAAATTTAAAATATATATTGCTTGGAGCACGAAAGACGCGAGTAATAAAATTCATAGAGGCTCGATCGAGCTATTTCACAAACAAGAAATATAACTCGAACGAGTCGGGTAAATGTCCGACTTCCACGGGGTGAGAACAAAGGTGCTTCTATCGATTATCTCAAAATAACTCGCACGGACTTAGTAATCATGCCGGAGGAACGACAACGGGTCAATCTCATACTGGCTATGTAGTTTTCATATCCGGAAGTCTCGCGACGCTGTCCACGTCGGAAAATTGTGTCAGTCCGACATTATGCATGCCGCACCGCCGTCCCCAAAATGGCGTTTCATTATTTGTTTACGATTTTCACGTGTATTTTACATCCACTGACGAAGCACACTTTCAAAAATATTATTTTCTAAGAACAGACACTCTTTACTTCGCTATTACATTTATCATTAACGTATCTAAAATGGCTCTTAGTTATTTGTTTACCATTTTTACGTGTATTTTACATTGACTGACGAAGCACACTTTCAAAAATATTATTTTCTAAGAACAGAAACTCTTTACTTCGCTATTACATTTATCATTAACGTATCCAAAATGGCTCTTAGTTATTTGTTTACCATTTTTACGTGTAGTTGACATCCACTGACGAAGCACACTTTCAAAAATATTATTTTCTAGGAACAGAAACTCTTTATTTCGCTATTGCACTCATCGTTAACGTATCGAGACTTTTCTTTAATTTACATTTTTCCACGTGTAATTGCTTAATTAAATACAATTTAGATGTGGAATATAATAAGCTGCACGAACATAAAAACATGAAACTGTAGACATTAGGAAGTTAATTATAATCGAATGCGAAATATTGATAATTAAAATTGTTACATTTTCTTACTTTTACTTCTCGTCGTAAACATAATGAAGCTACAAAGAAGTAGAAATTTCACTTCTTTGGAAGTAACGTTTTTAATATCTCTTCCTCGAAGTTTATTCATATTTTATAGACAGATAATAACAATTTTCTCTGCTACTTACGTAACATGTATCTCTGTGAAATGAAAACTATTATTATTTTACAATATACCAATGTTTCTAACGGAGAACCCAACGTTTAAAAATGAAGAATCAGAATCATTTCATCATAATTCATTATTGTTCGTGTATTATTATGTCAACATCATTTTCTTCTCTGTATTTTACATAAGTAATAATGTTGGTGTTGCATAATTTTCACAGCAGATATCATTTTGTATCCGTTGCATATCATTTTCGAAGCCCACGCGGGATACGCGAGGCAAAAAGAACGTAGAATTTCAAAGCTGTGAAATTCATTCGAGTGAGAAACCTCAACTCTATCCTTTCTTATTGATCGCGTATTGATATATTCACATAAATAATAAATTTGATACGATGTCATTTTTGTAGCATATATCATTTTCTGTCGGTTGTGTGTTATATTCGAAATACACACGAGATATGCGGAACAAGAGGAATGTAGGATAATAAAATGGTGAATTTTACTTAATAGAATAATGGCAACGTTACTTTCCTTTCAAATATTTTTCTTTTAAAAAATAACTAGGTTAATATGATACAATTTTTACAGAAAATATAAGTTTACACGTCGTATTCGAAGTAGTCACGATACTTGCAAAACAAAATGAATGTCAGTTTGAGAATTATAAGATGATAAATCCCTTTCAAAACTGGTAAATCAGATTTTTATCCTTATTGTTTTTCTATAAATACGTTTACAGCTTTTGATATTCTGAATGTTTACGGAAATAATAAATTCGAGATAATACAATTTTTATAGCAGACACCTTTTTAGTGTCACTTATGTGTCATGTTCGAAGTAGAGACGATACATGCAGAGCAAAATGAACCATAAAATGGTAAATCTCTTTCAAGACTAATAAATCACAATTTTCTCCTTTCTAATATATCTGTTATTTTTCTGTTATCGATCTATTATTTTTTATGTAAGTAGTGGCGTGGATATTATGTAGTTTTTAGAGTAAACGTCAACCTGTATCGATTTTGTGCCATTTTCGAATCAACAATTTCTAAAAAAGAATATAGAATTACAAAATTACAGTTTTTCGTGTATCGATTTTCTGTTTTCGACATTTTGTGTATTATTATAATGTAAATCATAATTATTTTTATATAATTTTTATATAATTACATCCCCATTAAATAATTTTAAAAGCAGACGGTAGTTTCGTATCGGCTGCATGTTATTTTCAAAATAAACACCATATTTATGAAAAATAGTAAATTCCATCCAAACCTGAAAAATCATCATTTCTTTATTATTATTTCTTTCATATCGACATTTTCAGAATGAACGCGAAATCATAAAATGGTAAATCCGTTTGAAAATCGATAAATCGCAATTATTTGCTTTCATATTTCTTTCATAGTAATACATTAACATTATTTCTATTTTCCATATTTTTACATGAAATGTGACGATGATATTACGTAATTTTTAAAGATATTTTTTAACAGTCAGTTTCGAAGCAAATACGAGACCCGTGGAATAAAACCTACGTAAAATCATAAAATGGTAAAGCTGCTTTAGAATCGGACAATCGCAATTATTTTCTTTAATGATTTCGTATTATGAAATATAATAAACGAACCAGACGTCATTTCTTGTTGTTTGCATTTTCGAAACAAATCAGATATATGAGAATAAAACGAACGTCCAATAATAAAATATTAAATTCCCTTTAAAATTATAAATAACAATTGTTTCTATTAATATCATTCATATTGTGGTATTTACAAAGTAGATGTAATTTCTTGTTAGTAGCAAGCTACTTTCAAAGTAAACGAATACGATATGGAACAAAATAAACATTGTATTATAAAATGATAAACCCTGTTCGAAATTAATAATACATCATTTTTGTTTACTGCATTATTTTTATACAATTAACAAAATTAAAGTAATGTAATTTTTAATGATTGTCATTTCTTGTTGTTTGCCATTTTATAAGCAACCACTATGTACGTAAAATGGTAAACTTATTTCAAAATTGATTATTTCCTTCAATGGAGTTCATATTACAAAATTTTCAAAGCAGACTTCGTTTCTCGTCATAAGAACGGTTATTATCTAGCTTTTTTACATTTAGTCATATCAATTACTACTTCACAATGAATTTTACAACGCTCGTATGAAATAAAAATAAATAAAATTGTTCGAGGAACAAATTTTGAAGATAAACATGTTTAAAATCGAAAGACACGCGAACAATATTACAAAAAGATTGAAACGGTATTAATGAAAAAAGTTTTAAAAAACAATCGCTGATAGATTCTAATCAGAACCACTAATTTGAAAATTTTGAATTTTTCCTTTAAACGAATACATAAGTGTTAGTTCCATTTCATAATTTACATCTAGCAATGTTTTTATTTGTTTATATTCTACATAGAATCGTAAAATGGTATGTCCCTTTAAAAATGTTTAAAACGGAAATTTTCTTTGATTTTTTTTCTATCGCTGCACGAACACCTTTCCATCGCCAGACGTAAATTTTCAAGCATTTTCTAAGCTCGATACGCCAAACTAGAGGGGCACGGAGGCACGTAAAAACTCATAAAACTCATTAAAACGTATGAAATGCTATTTTTAGAATCCGCTGATAAAAAGCGTTCCGATGCACCCGTCGGTCGTGCACTTTTCATGAAAGGATTTTCTGAACGTCTGCGCGGCGCTTTCAATACGCTCGCGTGTTTTCTGTGTCTAGTTTTTTCCGTTCGTTAATACGTTAACGCTGCCAGGCAGTTGTGTGAGCATCGACATAGAAATTTTCAAAACAGACACGCCGAGCGTAGACGCGCTCGAGATCGAAAGGAGGGACCCACTGGAAGTCGTTCGAGTAGAAATACAGGGTGATACTAATAACTGGGTCAGACTATAATTCTACTTTAAGCGAAGATAGAAACAAATCGTCGGGGAAGATTTTCTATGCTTTAACGGCCTCTGTTATCTCGCGTATTATTTTTCCGCGCGCATCTGGCGAAACTGCAAAGTAGAATCGCACTTTTAAACAAATTTTTTTTATAGAATAATCGATATCTTGAGTCGTTATGATAGGGTAAAAAGGAACTCCATATATTAAGAAACATTTCTTTCACTCGGAATATTACGGAAACATTTTTATTATAAACAGTGAAAATTGCTTGTAACGGTTGCAACCGTAAAAACATAATCATTTGCAAGCATAAGTTTATTATCAATATAAATATTTCCTACGTTAATTTATGGCTTTTGGGATTAAGAAATTTGGAATATATTATTTTATAGAATAATCGATATTTCGAGTCGTTATTATAGGGTAAAAAGACACTAGATTTATTAAGAAACATTTCTTTCATTTGGAATATTACGGAAACATTTTTATTGTAAACAGTGAAAATTGCTTGTAATGGTTGCAACTGTAAAAACATAATCATTTGCAAGCATAAGTTTATTATCAATATAAATATTTAGTACGTTAATTTATGGCTTTTGAGGTTAAGAAATTTGGAATAAATATTTTCGAGTGCTTTTCATCACACTGTTTAGTCATTCAAAGAATAATTCATTTGAATTCTTTCGTTTCAGTCACTATTAACAAAATGGCACATATACAAAGTTCAATTCTCGATAATTTTATCGTACACGTTTTGTAGAATGAATCAAGGAATTAATTTATGTAAAATAAATTTGATAGTTTAATTAAAAGAATGTGTAAATGCATTTTGCATAAAAAATCCTGTTTTGTAATTTTGTTCTAATTACTAGAATTACTCTATATGCTGAAGATTTGGAGAGAATGCATCTAAGTGTAAATTCGATTTATATAAATAATGGAAATATTAATAGATATATTATGAAGTGCAAAAATATATTCAAATATATAGACCTTCTCTCCAAATGAGGTTTCTCATATATGGGTGACATAACTTTTCACTAAGAAGCTAAAAAAATTAATTCTCAAGATAAGATAGTGAAGAAAGTAAACCCAGATAGGACTCTTGAATTTTAACGATTACAAATTGTAGGTGTGTAGTTTCCAATTATTTAAAAACAAAGTTTCGAACTCGTGGACGGTTTCAGAGGTGTGAAAGACAGCAACTTCAGAGGGTAGTTTTACCCTTTAAACTCAAGTTACCATCGATAAAGAAACATTCTTTATTGTTAACCATTTTAGAAAGCTGCATAGTTTTATCAAAATTGGAGGGTATACTTCTTGAATGTTCCTTCTCGAAAACATTGTTCACGGTTTCTTAGAGCAAAAACAGAAGTTTCAACCAGAGATCGAATACAAGTATATAACAAGAGTAAATATTTAAAAACTACGACGTAAATAATTTGAAGAAGCGACCGTTGAAAATGTTAAGAAACAAATTCGAATGCTTTTCAAAGAGCTCGATTCGTGAAATTTTTATAGCACGGCCGACGTTTGCGCAGCGAAAATGGATTGAGGTATGAATTTTCAAAAATGCAATCACAGACACAGTTTATCCTGAAAATTTTAGTTCTGACCGACTGACCTGCATTGCTTATATATTCACTATATATATGTGTGTCTCTCTACGCCATATTGCACGAATGCACACAAAGCAAAGTACACAAAGTACTCTGGTGTTTCGAACACTCGTATCACCGCGCTTTGATGTTCAAAAACTTACATTCTCGGACCACTCACAGTCGATTCTCAGAAAAGGTGGTTCCGTTCCAAAAAATTACACTTAAATATACTTGTGATGTTTCGAAACTGTCAAAAGTGTCCCAGAAAATATTGAGCGTTTTAGTCGTTTGGCTTCCTGTTATTTTTAAACTGTCTATCGAAATAAAATGCGTGCATTAATATGTTGGGAAGTCCTCGTATAATATATTTTAGAATGAGTTGTCGAAATATCAAAGTACCTTCATTCGGAATAAATTTACGCTTTTCTAGTTTAAATTAATTTAATATTCGTATATACGAATATCTATATGGTGAAAAATTCAACTATTTTGAGGAAAATTTGCCCTCTGCACAAACATAAAACAAACTGATAAAAATAAAAGTATGATCTTAGTTCTGACTATAGATATACTATACAGGGTGTTCGGCCACCCCTGGGAAAAATTTTAACGGGAGATTTTAGAGGTTAAAATAAAACGAAAACCAAGAATACCAATTTGTTGATTGAGCCTTCTTTAAGAAATTAATAACGTTTAAAGTTCCGCTTGTAGAACCGCAACCTGCGAACAGCTACGTGCGCGTGATAGTGGTTCTCACTCAGCATGAGAGACTCTACTCACTGTCGTATCGACAGCTTTACAGTTCTCTGAGTGAGAGCCACTATCGCGCGTACGCAGCTGTTCTCAAGTTGCCGTTCTACAGGCGCAACTTTAAACGTTAATAACTTTTTAACGAAGCCTCAATCAACAAATTGCTATTCTTAATTTTCGTCTTATTTTGACCTTTAGAATCTTCCATTAAAATTTTTCCCAGAGGTGATCGAACACTCTGTATATAATAGTGTATAATTACCTTTGAATGTATGATTTCACGTGTAAATAGAAAAATTATTATCAAAAGAGATTATATACGTTTGATTAATCGTTAACAGAAGTTTTTGCTTATTCTCTCCTTACATAACTATTGAAAGAATTTGCATAGTCATGTGATGATGTTTTACATACTTCTTCGTTAACAATCAGCAATAAATACCTGTGATGAGTAATTTCTTTGAAAATTAGCCGTGGGTTCGTCTGTGTTAAATTTTCGAAGCTTACCTGAAACAAAAAGGAAACGTCGAGTTAGCAATAAACAAGCTTGGTTTCGGTTACATCAGTACAGCTAACAATTTATTTTGCCAAAATTATAAAAAGATACTTATATACCAATGTAAATTTGTGTCATTTTAGTAATTCATAGATGAGCGAACATCCTTTTAGATTAAGCTCTCTAAATTTTTTAACATAATGCTTTCAAAATAATCACATTTAACATTCAACATACTCAGAACAAAAATAAATTATTACTTTGATGCATTTTAAAACTGTTTTATAAAAAATGTATTTGCGTTTTAAATATTTGTTGCATACTGAACAAATGTACAAAAATGAATAGGAAGAGTATTAAAAAATCAAAATGGTTTTTATGTATATATTCAACACAATTTAACGATTAATTTTAATATATAAATTGATATATTTAGAGATGCAAGTGAGTTGCATTAGGACAACAGGATATAATCAATGTACATTTGAAGGATATTAACATTTTTTTCAATTAGTTTTCAGAATTAAGATTTTACAAGAAATTCAAATTGAATTCACATTCTGAAAAATGTTTTCTGTGAAAATCCAAAACCTTATGGTGCGATCTGCGACCTTGGGTTAAGAAGCACTGGTCTGATTCTTTAACCGCTTTCGTAAGATACGAGAAATTAAAATAATCGAAAGATCGCCGAAAATAAATAGGAGAATCAGACAATTAGCAACAATATAAATGGTCTGATTCTTTAACCACTTTCTTAAGATAGGAGAAACTAAAATAATCGAAAGATCGTCGAAAATAAATAGGAGAATCAGACAATTAGCAACAATATAAATGGTCTGATTCTTTAACCACTTTCGTAAGATCGTTGAAATAAATAGAAGAATGAGACCATTAGCAACAATATAAATGATAAGACGACAATAACAATCATCCGTTTATTTGTTGAGTTGGTTCTTTTTTTTGGTACTGGAATATCTGGAAGCCAGAAAACACGAGACTATGGCGTTTGCTGGAAGTTTTACGCGGGAAAGGAGATCGTTCATTGTGAACCAGGCCCTATTTCGGATCGCGTCATTTTCGTATTTAGAGACTGGCGCGGAAAAGTGACGCGAACGTGACCATTGTTTGTACATTTAATACCGTCGTGTCGGTGTATATGCCCGACCACAGACGCAGCGACTAACTGGTCGTGATGAGACCGTCGACGAGGAAAGTCGCGGAAAGCGGACAATGACGGCCGTGCGCGCGCGTTGTTCGCGAAGAACCGACATTATGAGAGAGTTACAATGTAACAAACCGATAAATGGCTACAATAGGAAGAGAAGCGCGGCCAGTTGTACGCGTTGTAATCTGTGTATCGCTCTATATAATAATTTGCGTCGCGCAAGCACCGCCAGTGAAATAACCATAAGGTCTGGCAACTGAAAAAAATCGACTTGGAAGACCTCCCATCAATTGTCCCGTTAAAAGGGGAAGGAAGGGGTGGACGGGGTTGAGGTCATTTAAACGAAAATCAACTATTAGTACTTTTCGAGATAAAATTTGGAGAAAATTTTTATAGCATTTTATATTGATTCGAATTATCTAAAAATTGGTTTTCTCATTTTTATGCAACACAAAAAATTTTCGTTTATAAACTTATTGAATTTTCTCTAATACCAAAGAAAATTTTAACTTGGTAACTTCAATTTTGTTCGAGTTATTTTAGATTTTAACATTAATTTCAAGAAAAAAAATTTGCACAACAAAAAATATGCAATGTAAACATAAATTTAACATAGTAAGTACATAAGTGTTTGTAAGTTTAGTTTCCGAGATCTCTCAGTGAATAAATATTCTTGTATTTGCCTCTCCACAATTTAAAAATTATTCTATTGTGAAAATGGATAAATCGAAAATAATTACTGTATCTGCTAAAACCTGACCTATTATTAGGTTATTCGTACGATTTACTGGATTATACAGGGTATTTTTCTTTATTCGTAGTACAACCAAAGGGGGGGGGGGAGGAGTGATTCCTAATGGTAAAATAAGTTGAAAATGTAGAATAAAATTTTTGTTTATAATGCTCCGTTTTTTAGATAATGACATTTGAATTCTATACGCGTACGATTGAATACGATTTGGTTGGCGCGTCTGTGCATTACTCACTGTTTCTACTTATACTGACGTTCAACTCTCCATTGCATGGAATTCTATAGATAATTTTCAAACTCGATTTTCTTAAACACAAAGCTTCATACGAACAAATTTTACTAACAAATAGCATTTCTATTATTCGAATACACTTTTTTATATTTTACGTTAATATTTTCCTTAATTATAACGAAAAATAAAAAATTCAGTTTTTCCACTGTGCTGTAGTCTCATCTCATTTTCTCTTTACCAAAAAGTTTTACAGATACAATATAATAAAAATAACCTGATGTTTAACAAATGTAAAATACTACAACATAATTAATAATATTCAAGTTCCAATAAATTAGATACGAATATATTTTAATAAATGGCACGATTTAGAACATAAAGTAAAACAGGCTGCAAATAATTCAGTGTCGTTTCAATAAAGTTTTGTTTTCCGTTTCAAACTTCTTGAAACATTGTAACTAATCATCCCTTCTAAAATTTATCCTAAATTATTTACAAGTAACCCAAATATATTGTCATCACCAATTTTATGTCTGAAAGATTATAATTGCTTTCTTTACTATGTAAAGATAAGTTAAACATTTTATACAAAATTATGTACATTTTTTACTATTACCTAAATTGTATCGAATATACAATCTTCCATATATTCGTAGCATTTACTTCTTTTTTTATTCGATAATTGACGAACAGAAATCCAACTCTATACAAAACTTACAACAGCAAACAATCAACTGTCAGACATTTTAAATAATTACTTTTACATTTTCTTATTACATTCTGCAATTACAAGACGATTCTGCTTGTCCCAACGAATCCGACTACGCGTTTAAATAATTACCATCAGCAGAAAGCAAAATAAACTTGCCTGCCACATTCAGGAATGGCTGAACCGCTTGTCTCGGTACGTGCAAACAAATTCTGGAGCTTTCGGATGAAATCAGCAGACCCGGAGGCCATGAGAAAATGTGACTTATCTTTGCTTTCAACGTTTCCTCTTCGCGATTCTCACGAATGATATGCCTTACTTGTTTGCATTAGGTCGAATAATAAATTCTGATTTTAAAGATATGCGTACATTGCTCGGACTGTTACTTTAAATTAATTTTACGAACATGCCAAATCGTTTGAGGGAGGTTGGTCAAGGGAGGTTGTCGAATCAAAAAATTTAACACTAATAAAAAAAAACATTTTAAGTCTATATGGTTTTCTTCCCCCTATTCTTTCCTTTCGTTATGCAAATATCGCCATAAGAACATTTTCGAGATTGCTTCAGAAAATTTAAACTAAAAATGTAATAAAAAAATATCGACATTCGTGACCATCAAAAGTATATAGTCTCTTTATTAATATATTATCTTCTGGAGACATGAAAATATGTTTTTTCGTCAAATACCGACACATACAGCAATGCTTAGATAACTGCGAGTCATTTTCGATCGGATAAGTGAACGGTCATCCCCACTACTGATAGGGGATTCCCCCTGACACACCCACGAAGCTCAACGTCGAGTGGACCGTGTAGTGTAACCTGATCTGGGCTCTAATATCGGTGAAACAATACATAGATAGTACATAATGCAAAGATGAAACTTTATTATTTTTGTTTTTTTTTAAATGAAACTTTTACCAATGTATTTGTGAGATTGAAATAAAACCAAACACGGTATAATTTGTTTTTAATCAGTTTTTAATAATTGTGTTCGCTAATGTAAAAAAAGTGGGTTATTGTCACTCATTAAATACGCAAATATGATCCAAGTTATATCGTATTTGGTCTTATTTTAATCAGAAAACCTTCACAAATATGTTGGTAAAGGTTCCATTAACAAAAAGTAAAAAGTAAATAAAATTCACAGTGTGCTATTCTACGTTTTACGTTTGTCAAAATACAAAACTGAATGCCTTTCTGGGAACTAAAAATTAACCGTGCTACCTATAAATATGTATTACAATATAAAATTTGATACGAATAAAAAATACCTAGCAAACAGACCATGATAGAACAATCAAATTTTTATAAAGCGACGCAACATGGACGAAAACCTTAAAATATGTCATCCACGCGGACCGTATTGCGTCAAACGAGAAACGTCGTGTCGCGAAAAGGGAAACGCTGCGCCGCGCTGCGCTCGATGCGCGTCCAGCCCAGTGCTCTAGAATCGTCCAAAGTCGCCGATTCATCCCTCCGGCCGACAAGGCGGAGGAGGGGAGGGCGGTGGAAAACTCGCGTCGAGACGCGCGAGACCGCGTAACACCGCGGCGCTTCGTAACCGTCCATCGAAGGCGAAGACGGCGACGACGAAAGTCCGAGGAAAGTGCACGACGATGACGATACGTGCGTGTGCCCGCGCTGCGGCGCGATACTCGACGAACGCGAAGAGTGGGGGTAGTGCACGGAGGAGAGTACAGAGCTCGAGAGAGACGCAGCGAGAGGGGGTGGCGAAGGGGAGGAGGAGGCGACAGAGTCGAAACGACTCGCGGACGGAGATACGAGCGCCGCAGGAGGAAGAAAGAGGCGGAGAAAACCGTAAAAGCCAGAAGAGAAACGGAGATCGCGGTCGAACGGTCGGTGGAGAGAAAAACGGTGCAACGGCGAGGGGGGAAAGGGGACGAAGCAGGAGGGAGGGGGGAAATGCCGCGAGGAAGACGGGGAAAACGTGTGTGCGTTGAAAAGAGGGACGCAGCCACCAAGACCGATGGAGGAAAAAAGAGGGTCGAGAAAAAGACAGCATAGGGGAGGGGGGAACCAGGGAGCGGGGGAGGGGAGTTGTGCGCGCATCGGCGTGCACTGCACAGTGCATGCACCTCCGAGAGGTGTGGGTGAGAAGCTCGACTGTGTTGGCGCGAGCGTGTAACTGGGTCGCGGGTTCGACAACTTCAGCCAAGGCTGCTCGCGCAGTGGTTCTCACGCGCGGCTTTCGTCGCGATTTCGCCGGCCGATTCGCTCGCTTCTTTACGATCCGCGATCTCTATCGTCCCCTGCGCGATCGATTCCACGAAAACGTTCTCGAACGTCGGAAATCCGTTACGTGCGCGTGCGTTTTTAAATTTATCTTTTGTATTTTGGTTTTTCTTTCGCCTCGAATTTGCGAGAGACGTAACCAGCCAGCGTCCGCGCTTTCAAATTCGCGTTCTGCCGCGTTACGGTAAAAATAACCGGTTACGAGACCACGTTTCGGTTGTAACCGGAGGCATCGATGGACAGCGATCCTTCGTGGACGCCTCCCTTTTCCATCCACGGAGTTAATTGAGGAAACACGATGCCGCGAACGTTACTGGCCGTCCCTTCGTTTTTCCTTTTTTTCACTCGCTCGCCTAGCGACGCTCGCGATCGTCTACGAGAAAACGGCGAACGCTATCGCGGCGGTTCGCGCGATTACTTTGTCGCGTCGCCTCGACGCTGTTGCGCTATTCGATTTTCCTGCTTTGCACACTGTTCGCGGGATCACCTCGCCATTTGCCGATCGACAAAATTTCCCGCTTCTTGCACGGGGTATACAAACTTTGCTAGTCTGTCGTACAAGTAAAAATAAATAGAATGTTATATAACGGAAAGTAATAAATTGCATGGAAAATATGAAACTTAAAGAATACGATAATCTATGTTTCTTGGTTCGACACGAGGCAAAACGAAGAATGTTTATGTTATCTGTATATTGGTTCGGTACGACAGCAAATCGTACATTGTAACTACGAAGTTAGTTTCAATTTCGCTCTGTCTTGCGAAAAATACTTTTTAATCACGGGAATGCAGGTGCATCTATGTCAAATTTATGTTCATACAACATTGTATCTTATATTTATATAAAACTTTGTGGAATTTTTATTTTTATTCTCATCTGTAGAACACACTGGCCAACTTTGTAGATAAGTCTGTCAGTAATCGGTCACTTGACACTTTGACTGCCACGTCACCCATATATGGATGACAGGATTTACTACTATGATACTAGAAAAATGAATTCTCAAGAATTGAGAAAAATAAATTTGGATAGAATTTGTGAATTTTAACACAATTACAAAAATAAGTAGTGAAACAAATTTTAGGTTATGTAGCTTAGAATCAAAATTTTACTTTTGCAGAATATTATACGTTTTTGATCTGGCAGTGAACGTGTTAAAGAGATTCAATTCTCATTGTCAAGATACTTCCTTAACGATTTGTTATTTTTAGATGGAAAGTTTCTACTTCGACCGATTGTCTTCTACGTAATAATGTTTTCTAAGTCAATAAAAAGAATACGCCTGAATTAAAAAATAATAGAATTGTTTGTTTCATTCAGGAATTAAAGAAATTGAAAGTTAGGTAACTAATTATTTCCATTTGTGAGAAGTAAATTGCTCGGTTTGCTTGTACGTGGGTCCACGTACTGCAGCCGCTACACCTTATCATATCCGTTTGCCTTTCTTGGCCGCAAATGTCACGGTACCAACGTTACGTTTCATAATTTCACTCTTTTTGGCCTCACATTCTTCGACTGTATTTAATTTATTTACTTTTATTTTCCATTTACACTCCTTGCTTTCAAGTTTCATTGTTATCTTTTGCTTCGGTTTTTGACTGCTTCGTAGACTGTTACTCGTAATCAAATATCGACGCCATCATAAAATAGTGATCGGACGTCTATCGTCCCAGTCTGTGGTCGATTTCATTAGGAAATTCTAAAATAAGTATGAAAGAACCTAGACAGCGATCGAAATAAATAATAATACAAAAATGAAAAATAAAACATCAACAATTACATGTAGAAGTATTTATATTCTAATAATTGGCATAACTGTTAGAATATTCAGTTTTAATTTCACGCCTTCTGTTATTAAGTGATATCGCTATGTAGCGCTATAATAGGTTAAGCCTTTCCGTTTACCTTGGTGTGTGATTCTTTTTTTTATTAATAAAGGTTACTGTTCTACTGAGTTTTAAGTTTGATTTCTGTACGAAATTAAGTCTAATTACTAATCAATAACAATAAAATAATGCAGTGACCTTGCACACAGGATGTTCCGTTATTTGTAGTACAATCGGCGAGGGGATGATTTCTCGTGAAAAAACAAGTCGAAAAGAAAGAATAACAATTTCTCATACGAAACTTCGTTTTCGAGAAAATCGATTTTGAAAATAGATGGGATCGCGTGTAACAGTGACCGAGTTGGACGTCAGTAGAAGTAGAAACAGTCAGTAATGAACAGACGCGACAGCCAAATCGTATAGAATCGTACCCTTATACGATAAATTTTAGTTTAACGAATTTGTTAAAGGTATTTATTACCCCGAAAAATTATTTTAAGTATTATTACATATTTTGCTAATTCTTTTATTTATTCATCTAAAAATCCCTGTTCATTATTATATCACTGATATTTGTGTTAACATAAACTACGTTATATTCACGTTCACTATGCAACAAGATATTAAATCGTTTTTCTCGTCTTTAGCTGCGCCAACATAGGCGTTTACGATGAAGAAATTACATGGTTTAAAGGTTAAAAAGTGATAATTCAGCGTGGAGGGCTAGAAATACGGTATATAATATTTTTATGCGCGCAAATGGGTACTCGATAAAATAACAAATTCTAGAACGCAATTTTTTAATCAAAAAATGAATAACTTTGTACGTTACAAGAATTATATCGAAACAGATTTATGATTAGATCTTTAACAAAATTTTTAACGTAGTCTGTAAATATAAAACAATAATTATAGTCAAATCAATTTATTTTGTTAATAACAAGTATTTTGGACGTTGTAAGACTTGATTTCTCAAATATAACACGAAAATTGATGATTTCGGAGCCCATCTCTAGAAATTATTGCTAAAAATAGGGAAATTCAAATTTCGACGAATGTTTAATATTCTTCAATGGTTAAAGAAATTAGTTTAAGCAATTCAAATTCGGATAACAGGTTCTTTCGTTGAAATTTAACGGAATATACATCCCTTAGCAGAGACTCTTCGGAAGCAGTTAAATCGACGAAAGCAAAAATTTTGTGAACTTGAAATTATTACAATAATTCTGCTAAATAATTTATATCACGTGATACTTCATTCTAATCATAAGTAATATACATTTATAGAGCACGTCTCTTAATTGTTACAAATGGGATTAATCGTAATAAATATTTGAGATAGACTTTTCACAGAATTTTCATTCCAAAGAGTCGGAAAATTTGAAACAACGACCAGAGGCTCACTGGCAAGGATTCAAACTGGAAGTGAAGCGATACTAACAGTACAACGATCGATACTAATACATCGATTCAATATAGACGTAGAAATGAATTGGTACTAACATAGTTGAACATCGACATATACATGAATTGGTACTGATACTGTGGTTGAGCACAATATAGCAGCTCGTTATAGGTCAGAAATCGAACATATAAGATGATCTATCTTGCTGATCTAGCCTATCTTGCCAACCTATTTTATTAATTCATACGATACTTACTCTTTAATAATTTAATTTTTATTTACGTACATCGATTAGTCTAAGGTTAAGTAAAACTTATTTGGCCATTAATTACTAGATTGCGTAATATTTTCATTTATTTTTCTTTTTCTTTGAGAAAAGTCAGCTCTATGTTTCTCAAGATAATTATTTCCTTGAAGAAGACCTTGAAGAACCAAGATCGAAACTTTTACTTCTCATATTAATTTAATATTCCAACAAACAAGTTGAATAAAAAGAAAATACGTTTTTGTGATTTATTTAAAAATCTACTTCTCCAGTCGATTTTTAAAATGGAAGGGAACGTAGAATCTAAGAAGTTTTATGGAAGACACAACAGTTAGGATAACGTTAGGTTTGTAGGATACTGATGACACTGTTTACAAGTATGAGTGACACAGTGTTTGCAGATGAGAAGTCACACGTAGATAAGGTGGGTACATTACACCATTAAAATCGTCCCCTGAAGGGAGACTTAAGAACGTTTCGTGTAAGTCTTACCTACATAAAAATAACGAACGAAAAGCGAGAGTTAAACCGTTACTCGTTAAATAAAAATTTGAATTTCAAAGATCGAAATAATTCACAAGGAACGAACAAAATTTGTTCAATTAGGACCCTGTTCTGACTTTTTTCGACTGAATGAACGTCAAAGATAAATTGCTGTATAATGTTGCGAATCTATAATAAACACGTATGAATTTTATTACTAGCAATTTTCAAATTTTGCTTACGTGTTTTTAATCTGTTAGAAACTCTGTCATGAATACAAAAATATTTAAATCTCTTTTTCATTTGTGTCACTTACTTACAATCTTCGAAAATGTTTGCTAACAAAAAATTGAGTGAGTACTGTAAGGAGAAAGAAAGATCAGCCAAAGTAGAATGTGGACATCTGACCCTAGTATAGTAGATTCGTAATTATTTTCAGAGTTGATCTTTCTTTTTACCTACAATGCCTGTTCATAATCATGCTGTGTCTGTAGCTATATTAGATGATAAAAGTTATTCAAAATTCATAACACCTATCAAATATCAAGGTGTCGTTTAAAAAAACGTAGAAAATTTCTCTCTTTCGCAGTTTGCGCGAACTATAATAATTCTACATTCAAACGCGTCAAGTTGAAAACTCTGTTGATACGTAAGTTATACATAATTGCAGAATAGCTCGACGGCTGTGAAACAATGCACTTATCAGAATTATATTGGTGAAGTTTGAAAATATCTGACAACAGCTATGAAACGTTTACTGCGAATGTGAGCTGTCCGAAGATGATGTAACTCTTCGAACAGTAGATTATTGTTAGATTATTAGGTCGACGAACTACATAATAATTTCTCGATTCTTTTCCGATCTTCGTTGAGCTCAAAGTTTCACGTCTGCACTATTCATGTACATTATCAGAATTTCATCAAATTTTGCTCGTGTAAGCTGTTGTATCGATTGCATCCACTTACCAGCTATAATTTCACCGCATTAGTGCAGTTCACTTCAGTACTGGTAATATTATGAAAGTCTTTGTGTAATTTAAAAAAAAAAAAAATACAGTTCACCGTACTTTCTACTTGCTTTATAAATTCCAACGTAACATTGGACTCAATAACTTTTGTAGAGAAGTCTTTCAATTAAAAATTGAATTACCAACGGACAGAACCTTCGCTTCTTCGATAATACGTTCCACTTATGCAATTTAATTTACCCACGCAATCCACGTCGGATTCATTTTATAATTGCTTCTTAAATACGAGAAATAATCGTCGAAGAGAAACGTATTCGATTCCTCGATCGTGTGCGTTCCGATTACTCGCAATCACATCATAACAGGTTAAATACATTTCACGTGTCCTGAATAGTCAATATTGATTCTATACCTTTTATTTCTCTTGTACTAATTACATATTTAGCTATGTACAACGTTCTCGTAACGTGCATTCCATTTAATTTACTTTGTAAATACGTTCCATTAAACCTAATAACTTTTAATACCGATTCCCAAAGGAAGAGAAATTCATAAAGGTAATGAATTAGGTACAAAGTAATAAATTGTACTTAATTGAAGGCTACATTCCGAGTAAAAAATATATTATTACCTCTCTTACGATTTCGCAGTAAAATTTGAAAATTCGATTGGACATTTTGGGGCCAAAAATTCCGAAATACGGAATAGGATCTATCGGAAATTATTCGTCCTTGCTTGCAGCGTTTCCTTCGTTCGTTAATTTTTCTAATACGTCGATATAGTCCCGGAAATGATAAAACGACGGTCAGAAGAATGGAGGAGCTCCTTCAGATAAAATCTGCAACCTAATGAGTTACGTGCGCATCAATTACCGCTGTACATGCGTATCCTTAAACTTTAATAAAAGAAACAGACTGCCAGTTGCTTGTGAAAGAATGCGTTTCTCGGAACAGTTCGTCGAGACTTACGATTCGAGTCACTCGTCGAAACACCGCGTTTTCACTTTTGGCCCTCGTGATAGTCGAATAAACACACGTTACGTGAATCTAACACAAGGTTCTTAATAAATGGTACGAAACAATAAAAAAATAACAGAAATTGATTCGTTTCACTTTTTTACGATTTTTCAACTATTTTTTTATGCTAATTTGCAATACATTAGTGTCATACATATGTATGATCTGGAAGTAAACATGTCGAAAAGACTTAAGACCTTATGTCAGTCTTACGTTGTTTTAATCTTTACTTTTAACAATTTAAATTACAAAAACTAACGTAATGTGACACGGAGTACTACTGGATAGTGAAGATATGTTATTGAATTTTTCTCGAGCCTGCATTTCCAACATGTACATACGTATGTATGATAATAATGCTTGTCGCGACATCGTCTTTCACGATACGACATTGAAATAGGAATAACGCCATCGAATAGACAAATTTCAAGATTTGAAAATGTTTTTCGAACTGATCATGATAAAAAGTCGCGAACCAGCGTTCAGAAATTTTTTAAAAGTCGCTAGCGAACGCGTTAGAGGATTTGGCGATTCGTCCTACATTTCGTTGTACGATTATGATCCCTCGCATGTAGAAATACGTTTGTTTTCAATAACGAGTTATCGGACGTGCGGCTTCATTTAACGCTACCAAACAATGCAACCAGCCGTGTCGTCGATCTCCAATACCGCGACGGCGGGGCAATAAAAAGACCGCGGTTTCCTGATAACGCGCGACATGACGCAAAGTTTCTGTATTCACGGTGTTCCGTCTCCTTAACGCGTCTATTGCCACGCTAATGCACGCTGAGCATCGTACGGAGACAAAATTATATCATTGATCAATCGTAAACTGCATAATTTTAAATTTGTTCTAAATTCTAAACTAATGTAAATTTATAAATTCTATCGAAATTTGTTTTTCAGAACCTTAACGCGTCTATTGCCACGCTAGTGTACCAATCATTTTCATTCATTCCATTCATTAACCAATCATAAACTGCATAATTTTAAAATCATTCTAAATTCTAAGCTAGTGTAAATTCATAAATTCTATCGAAATTTGTTTTTTAGAACCTTAACCCGTCTATCGCCACGCTAGTGTACCAATCATTTTCATTCATTCCATTCATTAACCAATCATAAACTGCATAATTTTAAAATCATTCTAAATTCTAAGCTAGTGTAAATTCATAAATTCTATCGAAATTTGTTTTCCAGAACCTTAACGTGTCTATTATTACACTTATGCATGCCAAGCATCGTACGGGGACAAAATGATATCATTAACCAATCATGAACTGCATAATTTCAAATTCGTTCTAAATTCTAAGCTCGTGTAAATTCATAAATTCTATCGAAATTTGTTTTCCAGAACATTAACGCGTCTATTGCCACGCTAATCCACGCTGAGCATCTTTCGGAGACAAAATTATATCATTGATCAATCGTAAACTGCATAATTTCAAATTCGTCCTAAATTCTTAGCTCGTGTAAATTCATAAATTCTATCGAAATTTGTTTTTCAGAACCTCGATGAAGAAATTTTTAATCCCCTAATGAAAACTCGTGTCGATCGTATTGACGATTGACAGTCAGTATGTCAAACCTGCGTGAGTTGTTTGTATAAACCCCGTTTAATCATCTTTTAACTTTTTTTATACGACTTTTAGCCAGCGAAGTTAAAAAAAATATTCAAAAGTATTTTATTATGTTTACGATTCAACTAAATACCTAATAACATCTTCAGAATCACATGTATTTATTACAAATATTTGCTCTTGCAAAAAGATGATTAAAAAATACTAATCAAGCGCCTTCTCCCGTATTGAATTTAAGTATATGCATAACTGGTATACACGAGATATTATCATACTTGAATTAATACTTCTTCAGCTATAAATACGTAACAATTAATTGAGAATATTCTAAGCTAGAATGAACTTACAAGAATTTATATGTTACGGTGCCAATTGAGGTTAGCTGTTCCATATAAGAGGCAGATCGTTACATGAGATGAAAGACATATTCTATCATTTGATTTATTCAATAATTTATTAATGCAATATATTGTAACGTAATGTTTTACAGAAAAATGATTCGAAATTATGCGATGAAGACATCCACTACTCGTACGCGAGAAGTTTATTTGCTCCACCAATCTCCATTTCCGTTGTACGACGCATCGTCATTACAACCAATAGCGATAACACTAAACTAGAGTGGGGATCTAGACGCCAATCAGACCCGCATTCCAACTTCTCGCGTACGTGCAGTACATCTATCAAAGTATGGTAATGAAGTCACATAAAATAAATCTTCGATAAGGCAAATCAGGAGTTCTTTTCACGTTTGCATAAATTATATGCACGAGTAAAATAAACAGCTTATTACATTTCTCCAATTCCTAACTTCTAGCAATTACTAAATATTTCTTTTAAAAATGAAGGTCGTAACAATTTGCACCTATTTATGTTTATATAGATTGCTTCGATGAGTGAAATAGACAATTTGTTACATTTTTTCAATTTACAAATCTTAGCAATTACTAAATATTTGTTTTAAAAATTAGGGCCGTAACAACTCACTCTATAGTGTGTAACAACTTACACATTCATAAAGAATGCTTTCCTTTGCAAAATTTATTCAGATAAATGCAATTGTGGTTAACGATAATAAAAAGAATATACTTTAAATAACGATTACTGATATCGAAAGGGGCCTACAAAATGAATGAAAAATAAAAAATCACCAATCGTAACAACTTACTCTATAGCGTGTAACAACTTACACATTCATAAAGAATGCTTTCCTTTGCAAAATTTATTCAGATAAATGCAATTGTGGTTAACGATAATAAAAAGAATATACTTTAAATAACGATTACTGATATCGAAAGGGGCCTACAAAATGAATGAAAAATAAGAAATCACCAATCGTAACAACCTACCGTATCCACCCCCACACGGATTTCGACGCGTGAATGGAGGAGTCTGTATTTTCGCGCAGAATCGTGGAAAATCGCGGGAACCGCGTTTCCTCGAAGTTTTCCAGTCGGCTCGTATAAATAAGCGCCGCCACGAGATCGGGCTATCGTGTTCACGCAGGATGTGATTACCTAAAGCGACCCTCTCTCTTTGCCCCCCCCCCCTCACCCCTCGTCCCGGCGCGCAAGTCGACGAAGCGGCGCGGTGTGTGCGCGCGAGCTGGAAAGCGCGAAGTTCGCGTACTCGAGCGCGAAATCGCGCGCGACGACGAAACCCGCAGCGTCGCGACGCGGACGGCGAGTAAACACGACGATCGATTTCTCCACCCTGCCCTGCCCTGCCTTGCACAACCCGACTTCACTGTCCACGCCGCCCAGCGAGTTGCTCGACGCTGACGGAGTTCCTTTTCACGTGTACGCTTACGGCCGCACGCGAAACCAGGACTCCAACGAAAGTGTAAACTTTTGTAAACAACAATTATTAAACTTTTACCCGCAAATTATTTCTTTTTTTGTTTTAACTTTTGCGTTATCGCTTCAATTCTGTTATGAAAGTTGAATTTTAATTGTTACTTTATATTTGATTAGCGAAACTTCCGTAAGAACATTTATTTTTTAACAGTATTTTAAAGCAAGATATAAAAGTTTTAACTATTCTTTTACTTATTTAACATTAGTTGAGAAGAGAAGATAAGAACACCGTGATTTAACTAAAAGTTTATTTAATCTATATAGCGATTCCTCGTGGTAAAATAAGTTGAAAATGTAGAATAAAATTATCCTTATAATGCTACGTTTTCGAGATAATTGTTTAAGGATAATAGTCGAGTTTTGTTATAAAAGTTGAGTTTTAACAGTTACTTTATATTTGATCGACAAAAGTTCTAAAAGAACATTTATTTCTTAGCAGATATAGAAGAATATACAATTTTTAACTATTTTTTTACTTACTTGACATTGTTTAAGGATAATAGTCGAATTGTGTTCGGAGAGTTTTGTAGAACAACGATTATCATGGAAGAATACCGCGGAAAGTGCCACACATCAGCAAAGCAAATATAAGAAAAGATTAGCTTTTGTAACAAACTATGTCGACAAAGATAAAACATTCTAGGACAATGTGATCTCGCACGAGAGCAATTTCAACCCTTTTGGCTCGGATGGACAGCATCGTCCACGTGGTCCAAATAAAATGTTACTACTCTCTCAGAATACAACGAAGATGTCGACTTCATTTATATAGAGCGTATCTCACTGTTCACTCAAATATCTCCAAAAGTTAAAAACAAAAATTAAATTATTCTGAGGGGTGCATAATCAATTATAAGTTTTTCTTTCATAAGTAAACGCGTGCAGGACATATGAGGTTATTAATGTTTTTTTTCAAATGGTATATATTTTTTAATACATCATTCGATGTAACGAGTCGTTATGGTGAAAAATAATTAGTTTAGAAGACATTTCAACGCAAATATTGAAGCTTTAATATAATAATAACATGTTCCTTGACACAATAGATTTTGTGATCGTATTAATTAATGTCATTACAACGAAATAGAAACATTAAAAATAATAACACAATCCTTGTATAACGCGATAAAAAAATTCTGGCAGAATGCATACAATGTAACACTTTACTTCTTTTAATTGTTTAAAAATGAAATGAACGTTAGATCATAACGTTATAGGAAACTGTTACATTTTTATATCATACGATGTAAGTACTATTAACTTTTATACATGAGCTATGCGTCCCGTATAACGTTTCGATCCGCGTTATAGAGGGATTTATTGTGTTCCAGAAATTATAGAGGAAATACGGGAATAATGGAACACCGATCAGCTGACCAGTTGATGCTATGCTTGGTGATATATGATTCGTCATATGAGCCTGGATATATCAAACGGATGATAACTGTAGAATGTACAACAGCATCGGTGCTAACTGACGAAGCTAACTGCAATGTTGATGTAACGCTGAAGCAGGCTTCCAAAAAGACACTAGGAAGCCCGTGAAAGAATTAATTGTAAGAATTTACCTTGTAATAGCTTGAAAAAGGTTCTATATTCAATCAATTTTCTGCCAAAAAAGAAAATTTCGATTAAAAAAAAAACCAACAAAATGTAAAAAATATAGTACAAATTCCGTTTTAACATTGTTTCTACAAAAGCTGACGTTAAGAAACTTACGGAACTCGTGTCTAGCAGTTTTAACGTGTTTGAAGAAAACGTTACTCTAAAACGAATTTCAACCTTTTACAACCCAGCGTGTTTAAAATAATTTCACATTTCTGGACTCCGAGTTAAAATAATTATCGATATCTGTCAATTTTCTTTCTAAAACGTACGCTCAACGAACAAACTGTTTACAACGATTATGAATTATAATTTCTCACGTCAGAATGGAGATAAAGGTTTGTAGATATTAAAATTTATCTTTCAATTTTTGTACAGTAGTATAATTTCTGTTTAGAAGTCGAAAATTATTGTTATAGTGGATTGAGTAAACTAATTTTGTTTTCTCGTCGTTACACGCGTCAATGTTTAATTACCTCTGAAGATTGGGAATTATAAAATTCTCGACTATTTTCATTATGTATTAATTAATAGTAAGTAATCGGTTATCTTAACGCAAGTCTCGAAGAACACAATAATCGTGAAATAAATTTTCTAAAAAAAATTTACAAATTTCGAAAGACGTACGACACTGATATTCGTAAGATTGCTATGCAAATAAGATTCACGCACACTATGCGCGATGAATTTGTAAAAATATCATTTCTTCCTTCGTTTTCTCGCATTTTCAGGGTATCCATGCTAAAAATACCGAGAAACCGTTACACCATAAAACATTATTCTAACTTTACAATTCGTGTCGGCACGCCGCAGACATTAATGATCGCCGTTGTATGGTGATCACGTCATAGCATGAGCCGAGTCGTAGTCATAGTCGTCGGACTCGTCTTACGCAATCTTATCGTTCGTCTCGAGCTACAATGCCCTCTCCGAGTTTCCACATTCGAATGTTTCCAGCGGCCAAATTCTGCAAAACAACTTCCTTTCTATCCGAGAAAAGTATCGAATTCGATTCTACTAATTTGACAATGACCGACAGAAACATCTTTCAATAATCGTATATTTAAACGTTTTTGATCCTAGCTAAATTATCTTCGATAAAAAAAATCTGTTGAGAAACGAATTTGTAATTCGCGCCCGACTAATGCTATGCAGAGCCATCTAGTGGATGACCGCTTTTGTTCTTCGTTGTAATATGGCGACATAGCGCGATGTGACTTTCTGCCCCTTGAGAACACGTTTTTGTACTCCATGTGATCCATAATAAAACATTCTGTCATTAATATATATTCATGTATCTAATAAAATCTAAAGAATACAGAAAGAAAAATAAGAAACGAAATATGTTTATAGAAAAACGTACTTATTAGAAAAATTATAAAGACTCGATCACGAAGCCATTGAAATTATAAAGAACAAAAATATTGACATCAAAGAAATTGTTACGATGTAAGGTAAAATGCAAGTTTATTTAGACTTTGGAGAATGTAAATTTAAAATATCGATAAATACTCTAGATCCTCTTCAGGAATTCTGTTAACTGAATGGTTGCAAGTATACTAAATATAAAAATGAAGAAAGAAACTTTTCTTAATTATTGTTATGAAGGGTTTGCTAACAATCTAAGATGAAAATATCAATTTAAAAAATGTTTTGTTTCCAAACATTTTGAAAAATTCTTATGGTTAAATCACTGATCAACTGTGGTTTAAATTAAAAAAATATTCATTGCAAACGTTAGCTTCTAAACAAATGTATACTGTATGACATATTGAAACTAAATTGATTACAGCCTATTACCATAGAATTACCAGTTGATATACACAATTTATCCCAAAAATATTCGAAATATTTTTGTATAAAGAGCACTTTGTTATAAAGACTAATACCATGTATGGAAACAAGATGATATTCTTTTCAATGGAGGCTCACGTATAATTATGTTCACTTTCATTTAGGTACGAAGCAGGTGTTAATAATCGTTCTGCCATAAGTGACTACCTTCTCGGTAATCGCCGAGAAATTACGGTCAAGCAAACAATTAGCCATCGTTGTGTGCTATTTTTTAGCTCGAAAAAGTGTTTTAACACTCAATTTGGCTGTTTGCGATTACTTTTTATTGTCCAAATCGTACATAAAGCAATTCATTGCGGTATCGAACGTGTCAAAGGTTTCATCGAGCGCCTCTTTTTCCGCCATCTTGAAAGAGACGTGTTTGAGACGTTTTAAGAGCTCCTACGAATGTTGTAAAATACATATTTCATACGAAAGCATGTATTTCCAAAAATGGACAATAAAAATTGTTATTTTATAAGACTCTGTTGTTCTAAATGATATTACATTAATATTATAGATACATGTGATTGTATAGTTAGCTGACGGCTAAAGATAAAGTTAAAATTCAACCTCGCAAAATTTGACATGATTTTTCACTGGCGAGCTAAAACTATTCTCAAGATTAGAAAATAAATCTAGATAGGACTCCTGAATTTTAACTAGTCTGTAAAAATAAGTTCTATAAGAAATGATGGTTATGCTAGTTTTCAGTTGTCTAAAAACAAAGTCTTGTTTTCGCGGACAATTTGGAGGGTTTGGTCTGGCAGTCAACGTGTTAAAAGAAATAAATTTGAATAGGATTCATGAATTTTAGCAAAGTTACGATAATAAGTAATAAAATAAATTTTAAATTATGCAGTTTGCAATTATCCAAAATCAAAGTCGTGGTCTCGTGAAAAACTTAATGGTTTTGTCAACGCGTTAATGTTGTAAAGTCTCGAGTGGATGAAAGTCGGAAAATCCAGTGGAACCGTCGCAACCTTCAAGTATCCGAGAAGTCGGAGCAAAAGGAAACATAAATGACAGCGAAACGCTGGTCAGGTGTGACGCGTTGCGAAATCTCAATGGCAAAAACTTTCGCGGCTGAGGTTGGTGCGTTTCCAGTGGTCAGAAGCGAGCAGACGGCAGCGAAAGAGTGCTCGAAAATGTCATGCGTGCTGTCCCGACGGTTGCATAACGCCCGATTCTCTTTCCTTCCTCTTCGCCCTCGCCCCCCCTCTCCCTCTGATGCGACACCTGTTCTTGGAGCGGTGCAGCGAAATTGTTCTTGTTCGCAAATCCCTACAACACGACTTTCCAAGGATTCGTGTTTGTGGCGCGCGTTCGCCATGTTCTGTCACCATTCAACGTCGTCCAATCCGTTTTTCCATTTGCATCGGCGAAACACACGTTCCTCGAGATCCTCGAATTCGGATTTAGGAATCAGAGATTCCGAGAAAAGTTACTTTTGGTCAGCTTTTTTTATCACGTTCCAACTACGTGATTATTGCTATCGTAGATATTTATGGGGAGAACGATGAAGTTTGCTCGTCATCGTGAATATCGTTGTTAGGGTCATTCTTCATACCTAATCAAGATCCTCCATGCTAATTCAAAGTTTCTTGTTTGTATAAACCGTTTTTGCAACTCTAATTCTCTTCGTCATTCTTGAGTACTATGTCATCCGTGTCCTAGTAAAGTTGCTTCAGCTTTCACCGAAACATTCTTAACTACAGGTAGATCAGAACTGATAATTTATTAACAGTTTACGTTGAACAAATTATTCAAACCATTAATAAATCTGATAGGCAAGCTGATGAGTTCAACTGGCAAATCTGGATGGAAATGTAATAACATTGCTCTTTATACCATAACTATTAATAGTACTAAATTAATAACTGATTCAGAAGATATAGACATTTCTTAATAATCGTTTTTGTGTAAATTTGAAGTCCTTGTAAGTAATGGTGTATCAAGAAATTTGGTAGGAGACGAATACGTCATAATATTTTCCAATATTTTACAAAACTTTACTGAAGAAGATAGAAAATGTTATATTTTACGTTTCTAACTTGGAATTTGAAGGAAAACAATTATCTTCATCCCTTAAACGGTCAGATTAAACAGATATCGTTCCTAAATCCATATCTATTGAGGGGTTAAATACAGCAAGTAACAAAAATATTCAGACACGAGGATATACTTGGGTTGATTCTAGACTACATAACAATGTAGTTTTTGTTAATTGCAATGTTATATTTTACGTTTCTAACTTGAAATTTAAAGGAAAACGATTATCTTCATCCCTTAAACGGTCAGATTAAACAGATATCGTTCCTAATTACTTGGGTTTATTGTTATGTAACTAATTTATATGTAAAATATTTTAGATCTATTTTCTTCGAATAAGTCATTTAATAAAGTTAAGAAAATTTACGTATGCATTAAATATATAAATAAAGTTTACATACGTATATTATATAATTTTAAAGATTAAAAAACGAATATTTATAGTAATTGCTATTCCCCTCCCCTGCCCAGAATGCATCATTGTTTATAAATGTCAGGCAGGCCCACCCTGTGATAGGGCCTGACACACATTCCAACTCCATTCAATCGATATACTCTGAGTTGACAAATACTCTGTCTGTTTATTCGAGCTCTTTCAAAATGGACGTTCAATCTGGTATAGTTCAGGGCGTGTTTGCTCACTCAATTTAAACTGTGTTCCAAAGCTCCAGAAGCTTCTCGTAAAATATGTGCAGCATTTGAAGAACAGGGGATGAATGAACGCACTTGGTAGAAATTGGTTCCAATAATTTCCATTATTTCATCTTTGTTTGTCGATGTTCGACGATCGCACGTTAAACACATAGCTTTCGAATTAAACGAAAATTAAAGGTGGCCAGAGTCTTTATTTTTCAAGATATTACATTCCATGAAGGCAAGATTGACAAGGCATCTCATTGGGGAAAGGTTCTGGATTGCAAAGATGCTTGTTCGAACGATTCAAATTATCTTCTTTTTTTACATTAAGTAAAAAGGAAACCTCAGACTTGCACAAACAAATTATAATTGTAGTATCGATTCTATGATCATGTTGTATTTAGAATTGAAGTTAAAAATTGAACTTATATTCAGAGTTAAGACAGAAGTAAAAGTATTTGAAAATTGATAAAATAAAATATAATATTTATATATATTATTTATAAATATACTAACTGCATGGTATTTATTTCATTTAAATCTTTTGCAGAAAAAATGTTAAAAAAATAGGTAGATATGATATCTCCGTGATTAAATTTGTTTCATAAATATAACAATACACAATTAAGCGACGATCAATTAAGGTTCGTGGATTGGTACATAGCACGGACGTGGTATTCGAAGAGTTGATAAACTTTATTACCGAATTGGTAGTTTGTTAACGTTACAACATTTCGAAGGAACGCCGGGGGAAAAAGCAAGTGGACAATCAACGAAGAATTTGAGGGCAATTAATCGCACGAAACAAGCACGAATTCGTAATTCGCGGTGAACCTAACGTGGAACACGGTGCAGCGAGTTTTTCACATTCGCTGCGAGAATCGTGGCCTTTGAGAACTCAGAATGCATTGCGTGCGAACCAGTTGTCGACAACGTTTCGTTGATCGAATTAACTCGTTCTTTTCCCGCGAAAAACAGTCCATTGATGTTTTCCGCGAAAAGAAACGGAATTTAAAGTTGAAATTAGTTTAAAGTATGGGCAAATTTATTTATTTGTTCTTTATTGTCAGTCAACAGTGGCGAGTTTTACATATTCGAAATATTGTAACGAATTCTATCCAAATGTACAAAAATTATGTTGCTTGTAATTATCAGTCCACTAACAAATGCAGGTTGAAACTCAATCGAAATTAATTCTTTGCAAGTTCAATAGTTTACAATTATTGTATATAATTTTTGTATAATTATCCTATCCATCAAAGCAAATGGATTGTCATTTGAATATTGGTGACATTTTGAAATTTTGGTAGAAATGTAATAAGATTAAGTCAAATGACAAATTTAATTGACGTACACTATTAGTCTTCCGTAAATTTAAGATTATGGTGATTGATTAATTGGTCCATATTTTCCTATAAATAACTGCATCAATACTCTTTACAAAAATTTTTTAAATGAGGTCAGATTGACGCAGTCGTAATATATGGTCTGTGAATGTTTCAGAGATTCTCAAATTTGACAGTCAAAATGTTTCCAATAATTAGAGGATCTATAGTGAATTCTATAAAAATATATTTAGTAGTACTGAATATTTAAACTTTTAAATTTACTTTTTATTTACAATATTTTTCCATTGATATCAAGTTTTATTATCTAAAAAAAAAATTTTTCAAATCTTCTAGTTTTTTATTTGAAAAACATGTTCAATATCAGATTTCTGAAACATGAAGATGTTTGTAACAGGAAAGAGTTAAATCCAAATGAAAAATAGATTGAAAAAATAATTTACAAATATTAGTTACTTGAAGGGAAATTCCAGTACAGAAAACACAATCAAAATTACACCAGTTTATATTATTAATAAATATTAATTTATCTATTATCTCATTATTTTTCAATTGTTAAAGCATAGTTAACATAGTAATTTGTAATTGTTATAGACTTACCAAAACTATTAATTTAATTTAAAAAATTCCCCAAATAGGTTCCAATAGAGAAGATTTGCTTAAGGGATTGCAGTATGTGAAAGGTACTAATAATAAAATGAAAGTTACTCGAAGATCTGTTACGCGAGAATCACCCCTTTAAATGCTTGCTCGAGGCGTTCGGAGAAATGATCTAAAAAATAGTTTCTGATTCCATTAGACTTAACAAAACAATTAATTTAATTTAAAAAATTTCCAAAATTAGTTCCAATAGAGAAGATCTGCTTAAGGGATCGCAGTATGTGAAAGGTACTAATAATAAAATGAAAGTTACTCGAAGATCTGTTACGCGAGAATCACCCCCTTAAATGCTTCCCCGAGGCGTTCGAAGAAATGATCTAAAAAATAGTTTCTGATCCCATTAGCGGGTCGAATCGATCGTCTACGACTCGATTCATTTACGAGAGCCTTGCTAATGAGTCTAACGACACAATGCGCGTAGAGATGCATTCGAATGGACACGTCTAAATTGGTAACGAGTGTGACGAGCCAAGAGTGCCGTTTTTGCGATGCTGTCCTACATCGAAACCCCAGCATGGCAATGGGCCGACTCGGGAATCGATAATCTTTCTTCCTATCGGCGCCTTCCTGCTTTGCTTAAATATTGAGCCATTTCCGAGATAACGCGTACGTATTTCGATCGGTTTGCCCCGTCTAGCGGATGCCACGTGGTATACGTTGCCTTTTTCTGAGTCACCTGTTAACGCGTGAGAACCTGCCATGGCTGAATTTTCCTATATCGATAGCTGAATAGGAACACAGCGATAGCGAAAATGCTCGAGGGGAAACGAAGAGAATATTAGGTGTTAGTAAAGTGTGCCAATCTACCGCAGACAAAGCTATTGGTGTAATAATGATGAAAGTAATCGTAACACATTGCCGCCTTTGCTAACAAACATTTATAAAAAATGAGAAAATTTCGAAAATAATTTCAAATTTGACTATCAAATGTTTGTTAATTAGCAGAATGTATCAATTTTAATATACAGGGTGTTCGGCCACTCATGGGAAATTATTTTAATGGAAGTTTCTAAATGCCAAAATAAGATGAAAAGTAAGAATATCAATTTGTTAATTGAGGCTTCGTTATCAAAAAATTAAATTAAAAAATTTCAAATCATTCACGGAAAAATTATTTTTGGTTGCGGGGGTCAATTACAATCATTTTTGGTCAATACACATAACCCCAAATTTCTACGCACTTTCGAGAAAAAAATTCGAGTAGGTGCTGAAATTTTTGGCGAAATTAAAAAATTTCAAATAGTTCTAAAAAAATTATTTTTAGTTGCAAGGGTCGATTACAATCATTTTTGGTAAATACACATACCTCCGAAAAACTACCCAGTTTCGAGAAAAAAATTCGTTACTGAAAATATAATGTCTGATCATGAATGGATGATTCTCCTGAAATTTCATGTGTTTCAAATCGTTCTGGAAAAATTATTTTCGGTTGCAGGGGTCGATTGCAAACATTTTTGGTTATTACACATACTCTCGAAATCCTACGCATTTTCGAGAAAAAAATTCCTTACCGAAAATCTAATGAGAGGCCAGAAATGCTTCCCTGAAATTTCATGCGTATCTTTAAAATGCCATAACTCCTGAACGGATTGGACGATTTTAACGTTTAAAAAAGCAAACAACGCGTATTTTGGTGTAGAATACGTAGAAATTTTAACAATAATGAAAAAATTGTTCTTTGACCCCGTAAAATGAGAAAAACCACATAAAACTGGTCCAATTTTCAAACTGCCATAACTCCTACAATAGTGAACGTATCTCATTAAAATTTAGCATGGAAGTAGAGCTTATGGATATCTACAAAAAAGTATTAGACAACTTTTCCGTACAGCGTCAACTAAATTAGTTACACATGAAAAACGAATTTCTAAGAAAAACCGACAGGTGCCTAAATTTTTCGACGAAAAAAAAAATTTCAAATCATTCTAAAAAAATTATTTTTGGTTGCAGGGGTTAATTATAATTATTTTTGGTCAATAGACATACCCTCGAAATCCTACGCACTTTCGAGAAAAAAATTCTTTACCAAAAATATACTGTGTGGCCGTACATGACTTTTCACTAAGGAGCTAAAAAAATTAATTTTCAAAATTAGATATTAAAGAAAATAAATCTAGATAAGACTCTTCAATTTTCACGAGTCTGTAAAAACAAGTTCTATGACAAATCGTCGATATGCTAGTTTCCAATTCTCCAAAAACAAAGTTTCGATTTCATGTGCAATTTTCGAGGTTTGGTCTGGCGATCAAAGCGTTACGAATAAGAATAAGATTGTTCTTCTTTCTGTCGTTGGCAATTTTCCTTGCAAAGATATACACCATCGCCACGAAGACGATCTCGAGTGCAAAGGTTGGAAACGTGATCGCGAGAGGAAGCGCGGCGTGTTGGCCCGACAATGGGTATGGCGATATCGAGATATCCCGCTTTAAGGAGTTTCCATAAAGGAGCCGTTGTGGAAGTACGTGCACGACGTTCGTCGCCTCGTACCTTGTTTTTCTCTAATTCACATTTCCGCGGGCAATATCGTTTGACCTATCGTTAATGGCGTATCGAGCCGAATACGTGTACCGGGTCTTCCTTGGCATTCCATCGGAATGCCATTCAGGCGAACGTCTTTATGGAATCCGCGAATAACGGCCTCGTTGCTTCGATGGAAATTTCTGTCAGGTTCTTCCATAAGACAGCGTTTCTCAAACTATGCTTAGTTAAGTTCTTCGTTTCTCGATGAATCATCTAGTTTCGACTTTGATATTGTTTCGTAGATGTGTGACAACAACCTTTCATTATTAGGCGACATTTTTTCTCCCTTAACCCTCCAAAATTTCTGTCAGGTTCTTCCATTAGACAGCGTTTCTCAAACTGTGCTCAGTTAAGTTCTTCGTTTCTCGATAAATCATCTAGTTTCGACTTGGATATTGTTTCGTAGATGTGTGACAACAACCTTTCATTATTAGGCGACATTTTTACTCCCTTAACCCTCCAAATACTGTCTTGGAGTCACTATTGACTCATCGTTTTCCTCAAGACACGCACAAAGTACTAAATTTCGCTATTGCGACAGAGATAATTGTATGTATCTGTATTAGTGAAATGTCGATGTGAGTCAGAAATGACTCCGGCATAGGTTATAAAGTTCAGTACACGGAAGGTTAAAGACGTTAATGAAGACTCTTAAGAAATCGTAACGATAAAATATCCAAAAACAAATGAAATTATAATTTTTATCACGAATTGTAATCAAGTAACGCTCAATTAACGTGTAACAATCATATTTTTAATAACACGTTTCTGTAACTACGAAAAATGATCGATTTTCCAGAGAGTCAACATTCTTTTAAGAACAAAAATAACTTACAATTAATACTCTCCTTATTACTGGTAATAAAAGAAGAATTTTATTATTTTATTATTTAATTTCTATATTTACGAACAATGGACCTCAGAATGGTACGATTAAAATTCTAAGACTTCAGAAATTTTTAATCTACCAAGATCATGATCATCGCTATGGATTCGAGATGTTTAAAAATTCGTGAAATCTGTGAATTTAATTTAATTAACTCATGCGTATATAAACGATTATGGTGACATAATGAATTAAAATTAGAGATAACGCATTAGTGCAACTTTGTACGTAAGTTGTCGGTGCTTAAGCTCAAAGAATTTTAAAAATAATTACATACAAGTTAATTGCCGTAAACAGCGATTATGCAAAGAAGCCGAGGAGCCGCGCTAATGCATTTGCAAACGTTATGTATTCAAATAAAATTATGTAACGAGTTAACTACTGCAAATATTTTGGTCGATATCGCGTTATTTTGTCGCGCTCGTACTATGTGTACGTTGCATAATTCGTTACGATACATTGAACGCGATAGAATGTAACCACAACAGTGCGTTAATATTTTTCAAAACAGTCAGCAAAGCGTTAAGCGTTTCCATATCGGGAGTGCGTATTTATAAACATCCATTGTACGATATCAACGTCCTATTACGTCTTCGTGTCGTGATTTGTCGAATCATCTATTCTCATTCGTTTCGTCGTTCAATTATCTCTGTCTTTTGCATGCACCTCGTCACACGATCTGTTTTTATCTGTTACGAAACAAACGTTTCTACGATACAGAGAGAGAGGAAGTCAATTAGATTATTACTAGAGATACTAAATCTGTACAATCGAGACCGATCGGTTTGCTAAAACTGTCAATCTGTTGGTAAATAATCGTGATCTGTTTCACCATGCATAAATTAAACGGTGAGTTAGAATTGAACATCCCAAAATTTATATATTTTGGTGACATTAAACGTCATGGGACCTTGAAAATTCTATATGCCCAGTTGGTGCTTTTAGAACTTGAATAAGCACCTCCGATTTGGAAACCTTGATAATGAATTCATGCTAATGAAAGGAGTTATTCAGACTACTCTATGTTTGATCGAGTTCGAATTGGAGCAGTCTATATGTACACAAATTCCAATAATCGTGGCATAATTGGGAAACGAGTGATTTTTCATGCAAAAACAAGTCGAGAATGTTGAATAAAAGTTTTTTGTAATACCTTTCATTATTGAGAATAACAACTTTGAAAACTTAATTGCAAGATCACTGTATGTTGTAACGTAACAATATTTTTGTTTACTATTTTAATAACACTGAAATGTACTATATAATATATTAAGAGCATAAAATAATTTTTGTTATTGTTAAAAAAGAACATGTAAAGTATATTAAAGATTGTATGACAATTTATATGAAAAATTAACAGTCGAAATGTTTTAAATAATTTTGAAACGATGCTGGAAACGACAAATTATTATTTTTATAGTATTAAATTCACTATCGAAAATTACATTAATGTGTAATTTTTCAAAATTTTCTCGTGGAAACTTTAATTCTTGCATTCATTCATAACATACAAAAACAACATTCCGAGTTATCAGCTGGCAATAACATTGTAATTGCTGTGATCAATGGGTTATTCTCTTCTATTCGAATAAACGATTAAACAAATTATTTATTGGCGGGTATAAACTCTTCACATTCAATTTATGCATATAAATAAAAACGAACTGTTACGATTCAAGTTTAGGGGTGGTGCTTTCGTGCTGAATAGTCGTAATCGAGTTTTTCAATGCGGATGTTGAAAGTCCGTAAAAGAAGTTTACACATATAATGTTGGCAGTTAACGCGTTGACTGCCAAGATTCCATAAAACATTCCTTCATCACCGTTCCAGGTGTTTTCATAATTTATACTTCCAACCCAGTATTTTTATTTTCATGAATCGGATAATTCTACAGAGTCCTCGCTTTACATTGATTTTTTATAATGCATACCATTATCCTTATCTGAACGCTATGCTTGAAAAATTGATATCTTTGTAACTGAAACATTAGTATCAGTTACATAGGAAACTCGGATCTTTTGTTTGAGAAATTAAAATAAATACTTATAGGTAATAGATACTATTCGATATCAGTTTACATAATGTATTTTACAATTTTTATATACAGACTCTTATTCTATGCAAAAACAAAAACATTTCTTTATCAAATTTTATCTTGCAAGGATATTTAATAAAATAAAAAATTTGTTTACTTATGAAACTAAGTGAATTAACTCAAACAAAAATTCTGAGTAATTTTAGTTTACGTCCAAATAATTCAATATAGATTGTGACACGTGCTACTGGTGCATCCATTGATTCGATTTATAAAACGTTAATATTAAATAATTTTTCTATTTTATTAAATATTCTTGCAAGATAAAATTTAATAAAAAAATGTTTAAAAATTTGTTCTTTTTTGCGTAGGATGAGAATCTCTAAATAACCCTTTAATTTTACAAAAATTTCCCTTTAAATAATCTCGAAAGCACAATTAAAATAGTTGTTCCCCCTTCGAAATCGAGCTAACGTATCTAATATTTTTTCCGAAAATGTGTCGTTTCATTTAGATTTAAATTAAAGATATTTAGATTGAAATTCTTCAACCGAACGAAAAATAAAATAACAACGCATACATTGTTAACAACCCCGTAGGGTTTCGTAGCTTAATAAATAATAAAACCATCGCGAAAACAAACATCGAGAATTTAACTTCGCATCGTTGTCAGCATTCTAAGCGTTTTATTCGCCGGAACGCAGCAGCCTCGTCAGTGAAACACCTATTCCGCTGAAATTTTCCGAGTCGTTAAATCATCGCATCAGAAAAACAACGCGCGTCCATTAAACGGGCGAAAAGAAGCAGAAAAAGGAAAACTAGAGGGGGACAAAAAAAAAAAAAAAATGAAAACGAAACGGACACAAAACGAGGAGGAGAAAGAGGCTCGACCATTGTCCCCAGTTTCCACGATAAAGCTCGTGCGCTTTCGGACGATGAGAAAACGTTGCACGTGCGAGGGCGTATCGACGTCTGCGCCGCGGAACAGCGTAGCATACGTCAACGATGACGACGCCGACGACTACGACGACAACATCGTCGTCGTCGTCGTGGTTGGCGACGCGAGGTGAGCTTCGGTTGCACGGGCGCGCGGCTATCGATCTCGGAACCCACGCTTCCGTTTCTCCTCCTGTCCTCTGCCGCACCTCACCCTTCTGCAACTGCAGTTGCAGCTGCAGCTGCAGCAGCGATGGACCCAACCCTCGCCACGCTGGATACTTCAACCCCCTACTCCCTGTATCTTCCCACTGACTCTCGGATTCTCTCTCTTTATATACAGGCTGATTCTACTATCTAGGCCGGGTTAAACGAAGTCAAAAAAATATTTTCCATAGGTCCAACCATGAGACAATTTTATTCGAACAGTAGACAACCGATAAGAGTAAATTTATCCTGTGAATTTTGAATTTTTAGATTTCATTTTTGTGAAATATTTCAGCGTGCAATTAAAATTTTAGTTTTTTTCGAGGGAGATAAAGGGTTATGTACCCACTGATTTACGGATTCTCCCTTTATATACAGGCTGATTCTATTGTCTAGGCCGGGTTAAACGAAGTCAAAAAAATATTTTCCATAGGTCCAACTCTGAAACAATTTTATTCGAACAGTAGACAATCGATAAGAGTAAATTTATCCTGTGAATTTTGAATTTTTAGATTTAATTTTTGTGAAATATTTCAGCGTGCAATTAAAATTTTATTTTTATTCAAGGGATATAAAGGTTTGTTCATGTTACCACTGATTTTCAGATTCTATCTCTCTCTATCTCTCTTTATGTGCAGGCTGATTTTTGTTTATCTTTTATGTAAGAATTTTGCCCATCTTTGTTTAATACTTGCATGGCCATTGTTGGGTCTTTCTACACCCAACTATCTATGGGTTTTTTTAGATCCATATCTTACATTTTGCAATACTCATTATTTAAACTTCTAACCTGATGTAGAATATTAGTTTCGCCCACTTGTTAGAAGACACAATGATCATAATTTTGTCTTAAATACTTTCGAGTTTTATTAAAAGAAAATTTCATCAGATACTTTCTCTTAATATAATAAGGAAATATAACCAGTCACAGAGTGTATACCGAATACCAGAAACGTTAACATTTTAGAGAATGGTGGTGAAGAATAAATGAAAAGTAAGTATTATTTGGGTCCAAAAAGACCCACTAACTGCCGTGTGAGTGTTAATGCTTGTTGCACGAACTTTTCTCTTGAATAGAGGAAGTGCAGCATATTTGAAATATCAGTTTGTCTACGATGAATAAAAAATTGATTAACAAGATGGAAACAAATAAAATTATATATCAAAGGGAAACTAATAAACTTTCATATTACAAACTCTCAGTAGAAATGAAGAGCAAAAAGTATTTGAGATCCATCTAAAAAATGATATAAAATAATTTCACACTGCAAAATTAAAAAAAAGCAAGTAAAAAATAAAAATATGTTTTCTTGTGATCTAATCAGAAGCAAAAATTGTAGCATAGGAATAGTTTTATTAGATATCAATTCTAAGTGTTAAAAGTTATTTGCAATAATCACAGGTGTACCATTTCAGACATAAGGCATTGCATCCATTCTTCTTGCATTACGGAAGAAACATATAGCATTACGATACAAAATCATGTCCTCCAAATTGTCACAAAATTATCACGGAATCTTAAATTTGATATGTAAATGAGTACATTGTACGAAAGGGTTTTGCAAATTATTGTTTTCTTATTTTCCAGATCAAGAAATAAGGGTTGCCATTTTGGTCCCAGAAACAACTAAATACTGATTTTTGTTTATAGTGTTTAATACTTTGTGCAAACAAATTTATTTTTCAAGGACGTTAATTTATCAACTTATAATTACTATTAATGAATTATTTACTAAATTCAAAAATACAATATATTTACTTGTTGGAAGAATCTATTGACTAACGTGATCAAATATAGAAAAAGAATATGTAAAAACTTTGTTTTATTAAAAGCAACTTTGATAACCCTTTGTTAACCCTTTTAGACATTCCGTTAATTATTTCCATTTATACTCTACTGCTAAAACAAACACCTAGTACACAATAATGTATTTAATATAAACGAAGCAATAATTCACAAAATATATTTCATCATTATTTGTGATTCAGTCATCATATTTAGTGTTTTGAAACACTCCAGTCTAGGCTTTCTTTCGCATGTTTCTTATAATGACACGTTTCTCCTCTTTATCCTTGCATTTTTCTATCGTAGCGTACTGCTCAGACTCCATGTTTTTCTATTAAATGTGAAATAAGTATATTCAATCTCCCTTTTAAACATAGTTGTCGATCAGATGAGGGCATTCTTCGCTTGAACTAACAACGTAATATAAATAGAAATCGACCTAATCTTGTCTTAATCATATCGTATTACAAACACTGATGAAATAATTATCAAATGTTTGCATCGTACCACAATATTACGAGAAGATATTTATATACGGTAGTAAAAAACAGTCCTTGTGTTTCGAATAAAAAAAATGAACAATATCTAAAAGTTTGTTTGCAAAAAGTACGTGATATATTAAATTAAATTTACGAGTAATTAATAATGTATCTGATTTGTATCGAAAATGGAATCCTAAGCAGTGTACACGACTGTAGTCCTATAATTGGAAACTATAATCTAAGCTTTCGGTTTGAACTAAAATAAATTGAAAACCTCTGAAATTGATAAAATGGCGGTACCTCGAAGATATAAAAAGCTTTTATTGGTACTTCTGCGCTTTACTTTTGATACGTTGTATGGCAAAATTTATAGTATTATAAAGAGTTTTTAACATTTTCAAAGTTTTCAACACTTTAAGACGATTGATCGATTAGTTTTAGGATTCTTACATTTTAACAAGGCTGTAAAAATAATTTCTATGACAAACTATGTGTATGCTAGTTTCGTTTACCTAGACAATTTGAGGGGTTTAATCTAGAAATCAATGTTTTTTAATCAGTTTTTAAGATCCAATTCTAATTTTTAACTTCCAAAATTAACGAGTTCAATCTTGACTAGGTCTGTATCATCGATAAAATGTGTACTAAACAGAAAAGACTCGTAGATCTGTTTTCAACTGTAACACTATCGTCTGTTCACAAATTCCGGGTTTTATAAAAAGATTGATAGAAAATTTCAAGACCTCCATTTTAGTAAACTACTTCCGTCAGCATATAAACTTTTCTTCCATATTATGGACAATTCAGAGGCTTTTTCTGACAGTCAACATATTAATCATAGCATAATAGAGGTAAAAAATTCCCAGTTTTTCCTTCCATCTCGAAACAGAGTTTTCGGCCCAGTTACTAGAATCACCCTGTACACCTGGTTTCTTCTCTCCTCGTCTCGTTCAAACCCTTTCTTCTTCTGCTCTCCAGCGTCACCGTTTCGCCGCTTAGAACCTTCCGATTCTTTCTCCGTCTTCTATTCCGGCTAAAGCGCCTATAACGCGTGTGTTTTAAAGACTAGGTGTTCCTCTTTCTTCTCCACGCCCCTCTAAACCTGCCCGTTGCTTTTCATCGCTTTTCTTCCTCGCGCTAGGCATTCTTTCCACCCTCGAACGCGCACCGCCTAACGCTCTAGCACTGGCGCTCTCCAGAGTCCCAGTTATGCGAATAACGAAAGGCCTGGAAGCCGAATAATTAATATCTTTTTAAGGGGGCGTCGTTGAACGCGATCCTTAAACTCAACGTCGCGTTTGTCTCGACCGCGATCTCGGAAACGGTCTCAGGCTACTCTTATAGATGAGGCTATGTTCCGCGAGTTCCACGAATTTCACGGCATTGTGCACGGTTTTCCATCGCGTTTCTTGGAGACAGTCGTCTCGTTTTACGTTTTCCTTCCTCTTTTTTCTCTCTGTTACTCCCCCTTTTGTCCCATTTGGCCGAGCAAGTGCCGTTTTCATCGCGAAGAAAAGATTTCGCGGTTGCGCAATGCGGATAATGGCTGCGCAAGAATAGAATAGCCCGAAGTTTAAATAATACAGCGTCCGTGATATCGCATTGTATTTAAACACTCTTTCCGACCGTTTCTTCTCCGAGTTCTCTGTTATATTTTAATTACGGCGGGACTCCCGGGCAACGAGGCAGGAATAATGTACAACGGCGCGGCGCTCACCCCCCCCCCCCCCCAGCGAAATTATTTTCGAAACTTTATCGCACGCAACATTTATGCAAACGTGGATTCGCATTTTTGAAACGTGTTACGTGCAAACGAACGTAATAACGGGCCAGCGGCGGTTTTCGCCGTGAAATGTTGCTGGAAACTTTTTGTTACCACCCCCCTACCCCCCTGACGATAATTTGCGTTTCGACGAAAATTTTTACATTTTTCTCTGGAAACGAAATATCGACGTGGTCGTACGAGCTTTTGGGGAATATAATTCCTGCTCCAAATCTTGAATTTTTTAATTCGGGCACCTCTTTACGTTCGACACTTTGACTCGTCATCCGGAATTTTCAATTTCGAACGATTAATTCTCAAGCTGAAATGTTTAAGGAAATTTTGAAGATTCAGGAATTTTAGTTACGAAAATGAGTACTGATACAAATTTTAATTCATGTAGTTTACTGTTGTTTTGGACTTGTCAAAAATTTTACAATTAAAATTTTAGTTTTATTCGAAGGAGATAAAGGTTTGTTTATGTTACCACTGATTTTCAGATTTTCTCTTTTTCTCTCTATTTATATATAGGCTGATTCTACTATCTAGGCTGGGTTAAACGAAGTCAAAAAAAATATTTTCTATAGTTCCACCCCTCAGACAATGTTATTTGAACAGTAGGCAATCAATGACAATAAATTTATTGCATGAATTTTGAATTTTGTGTTTAGATTTAATTTTGGTCTGACAGTCAACGTGTTAATGCAGCTGTAAAAAATTATTTTCGCTAAATTAAATTACTGCGACTTATATTGGACCATTAACGGTCAACAATTTTATTATTATTTTTGGACAATTTCCTGCGAATTTTGATTATTTTTATAGTCATTATTAACATTTCTGATACAGGATATTTCAAAACAGTTGAGTTTTCGTATCGATTGTGGAAATCATTAATATTTAGAACGAAAATATAGTGAAAATATTAAATTAGAAAAAGGAACCAAATTATCAAAAATACTTTAAATGCAAATGAACATTTTTACTATATGTATATCGCTTGGTTTATTATACCTCTTTCTAAAATCTTCTGAGTGATCAATTAAATTGATCTTGATGATCTTCGAGAGTATTATACATCATTAAAGAAATATTCCATAACTTAAAATTCTTAATCGAGCATTCGACATTTGTTATGTTTAATTTTGTCTATTAATTCGAACTTCAAACATAATCACAGTCACAGCTATTTACAATGTAATAATTTGATACAATTTTTTTTATACCTATTACCTTGAAAATTTTGTTTTTATTATATTATTTTAATTCTGTGCAAAAAAAGAAGTAAAAACTAAAATAGAATAATTAGTAGTTCAGTTAATATGAAACGAAAGTGACAAAATAGCATAAATGCGGGTCGAAATCATTTGAAAAAATATACCTACAAGCATTTAATGCTGAAAACATTATAATCATTTCATTTCTCCCATTTTCCAATTAATTGTACGTTCTCCATAGTTTTTCATTTCTTCGTAATATTTTAGTTTTCCTTTAAAACGGTCGTAGGACAGAGCCTGTACACCTTCTATCGTATAAAGACTGGAACGTTTACCTACTTACAGTAGTTGTACCTATTGTTATAATCTTATCGTATCGTGACGTCTATAAGGTCGATGATCTTTGAATGACGAGAAACATACGTGCGCCGGTAAGGTAACTGCATATCGTACTTCTTTTACAACATGAATAATTATGTGGTAATTACTTCGAAACGAGCTGGTGGCTCGCAACAAATAATTATGGGTATAATTTACAAGCAGAAAGCAAACATTGGCTTCCAAGTCGACCTATAATATAAAGTAATATCATAATTGCGGTTTACCAATAATTACGTAACAATTGTACGATCTCCCTGGTATTTTAATGTGCTTCGCTCGAAATTATTCTGGAACGAATATGTCGTCGTAACGGACTTCATAAATTTGGGTTAGGTTGTAAAACAGCACTGTTTGCATTCCTTGCTTACGCATATTTCTGTTCGTTACGCGTAGCAAACAAAGTAAATAAAAATAAATCCACGTCTGGTGGATGAACGAGTATCGTTGCAAGTTGAAAAATGTAATAATTTTTCTCTGAAAATACTGCGTCACGCAGAATATAATGAGTCTTCGTTATAATTTTGTAAAAAATACAGGCTCGAATTCGTCGAGTAAAATTCGGCAGAAAGTTGGACAGCAACTCGACAATAACAAAGCGATATTAATGGCGAGATAAGCGTTAATCGGAGAACGACCATGTCAGAACCACAGACACGATTCGATTTCGTAACGACAACCTTCGAACCCGTTCGACAACTCTGAAAACACGAGGAGGACGAAGGATTGCCCTCGTTGAATACCGTTCACCGGGAGACTCGCGTGGCTGCTTTGGCTTTCACTCGCGAAAAAAATACGAGAAACCCCGTCGGTGACAAAACGGACCGGATATTTGACCACTTCGCAATTGCAAGAAGAATACACTGCTTTCCAAACGTCTTTGCTTTTGTCGAGAATGGCACCTGTTTGTTCAGCAAAGGTAAAACTTTGTCAAAAAATTCTGGAATCTCAAATACTTCCCGCCATTATCGAGTAATTGCATTTCGTTCAAACCTACAGCAGCAATCTCAAACGTCACACACTCGTTTCTAAAAAGTTATGACCTATCGATACAAACACATACCTACATACATACATATATACAATTTTTCTTAAAAATTCATTTTTCATTTTTAATAAATTTGTTTCCCGCGCTACAGAAAAGTGTTGTAATACTTTTTTGTAGGTACTCATGAGCTCTACTTCTCTCCAAAATTTCATTGAAATATATTCACTATTGTAGGAGTTATGGACGTTTGAAAATTGGACCACTTTTATGGGGGTTTTTCGCACTTTACGTGTTTAAGGAACAAGTTTTCGAATAATTTTGGAATTTTTACATATTCTTCGTCAAAATACGCGTCGATTGAATTTTGAAACATTAAAATCCTTCAATCCGTTCAGGAGTTATGACGTTTTAAAGATACGCATGAAATTTTGGGGCACCATTTCTGGCGTGACATTAGATTTTCGGTAAAGAATTTTTTTCTCGAAAGTACGTAGGATTTCGGGGGTATGTGTGTTGACCAGAAATGATTGTAATTGACCCCCGCAGCCAAAAATATTTTTTCCAGAACGATTTGAAATTTATTTTTTCGCCGAAAAATTTTCCGGTATGGAACTTTAAACGTTAATAACTTTTTAGCGAAGCCTCAATTAACAAATTGGTATTCTTGATTTTCGTCTTATTTTGGTCTCTAGAATCTGCCATTCAAATTTTTCCCAGTGGTGGGCGAATTATTACTATAGAAGAAATTAGAATTACAATTCTAAGTAATATTAATCTTATACAAGATTGAAGAAATCATTTATAAGTTAAAATTTGACAAATAACTTTCATTTACAAAAGTTAATTGTTCCATTCCATGCCTGATATCCGGAAATCTAGTTTGTGAAACTGTAATGGACTAAATTGCTTAATTTACCGAGCACCATTTCCAAAACGTTACTACGCGTCATTAATAACGTTATTAGGTGCTCGTCGTTGTAAATACTGAGAAATCCATTGGACGCGAATGGTTCATTGTTATCGCGGTGGTTCTCGGATAGAGTGACACGCAGAAAGTGCGCGATTATTTGATTTTATTAGCCGTCATCGATGTGACTAATGCCATGAAATTATTGCTCGGGTCAAAGGTTCTAACGTTGCAAAATCGATGCACAATCGTGCGTGATGCCGTTTCGGCGCGATCGTTTCTCTCTGTTCCGACACAATGGCCGTCTTGCGATTCCGTTCCCGCGGCCACAATAATCATCTCCTATTTGCGACACACACGTCCGCGTGCTAATTTTGCCCATAGATGGTTTCGATCCGACTTTACGATTTGTTCGTCGCGCCGCGACAAAAGCTCCCCGGATGCATCAACAGGATCGAACCGTTCAGAAATTTCGTCTACGGTGAATTGACAAATCGACAACTTGTCAGATAGACGCTTTAATGATAGCTTGATTCAGCCAGCGTTCTATCTTGAGAGCTCTGACTAACAAGGGAAGGACAAGAACTGTTCGATTTTGATTTTAATGTGCTTTTGCGGAATCACAATAGATCGATTTCTTTTGTGGTAGGTAAAATACGAGGTGTTAATACTCAACACTCTTCAAGTTATAAATAATTAAAATGGGAGATGAGCTATTCGACTTCAATTTTAATGTGCTTTTGCAGAATGAGAGTAGAGCGATCTTTCAAGAACACTCTTCAAGTTATAAATAATTAAAATGGAAGATGAACTATTCGACTTCGATTTTAATGTGTTTTTACAGATTAATAATAGAGCGATTTCTTTTGAGGTAGATAAAATATTAGGTGTAGAAACTCATCACTCTTTAAGTTATAAATAATAAAAATGGGACACGAATTATTCGACTTTGATTTTAATGTGCTTTTACAGAATGATAATAGATCGATTTCTTTTGGAGTATGCAAAATATTAGGTATAGATACTCAACAATCTTCAAGTTATAAATAATAAAAATGAGACAATTATAAGTCAATATAACCCCATCGACTATTCACAGAAAGTCTTGTAAAATTAAATTTTTATTCGATTCGTAAGTTTTCGTGTATATTATGCAACAGATTGAATTGTATGTAAACGTAGGATAAATGGTAATATCAGGTTGGTGCAAACGTCGAATTTTATGAAAGAAAACTGAAACTATTTATTAAACTGCATAGAAAACAAATTTTTACTAAATAAAATAATGTCTGTCTGCTTGAGTATACTTCTGCCAACAATTAACTTTTTTAAAATACTTAAATTTCTAGATTCGATGAAATAAAAATCGTAGTTTCTATCATAATGTTGATAAATTAACCGAACAACTGAATTAGACATAAACATAAAATACAAATTATATTGATAAAATAAATAGAAAGCGTTAACGACTTTTTTCGGAATACTAAATAATTAATTCTACAACAACACGTTATCAACTATTTTTCATTTAAGTTAAACGATTGTGCAGGTACATAGAACATATGTGGTTTTACTTCGAAAATTGTACTAGAACGTAAGAGTCAGATTTTTTAAATTGCAAGATTGCAATACCTCATTCGTTGCTAAAGTATTAAAGAAACGACGGGAGCCCAAAATATTTAAGTTAATATTACTAATTTAATATCGGAAAACTGCTTACTTTTCTAGATTTTCCATATTTAGTAGAACGATAATTACAAAATGTTTTCGATCATAGCTGTCATTTATTTAATTCCAGCAGCATAATTAACGCAGCATATATTTATAAATGTGTATATTTGGAATGCAAATGGGTCATCGTTATTTCCGATAAAAAACTTATCGGATTCAACATTCATCCCAGTACGATTGCTTCCAAATTTAATCGAGTGTCTAAAATAAAAAAATAAGAAAATACGTATAATATACAAAATTATTACGTTCAGTATAATATGTAATGCAATAAAAAATTGGATAGCTTATTTTCATACCTTAATATTAAAAGTATTTAAACATTTTTCATTATCCACATTACTCAAAATTTCTAAATATTGAACGAACAAGGTTCAAGAAAAGCTACAACAAATTTCAGACCAATTTTCCTGTAACTAAAACGACTAAAGTTTCGAATTACAATCGCGTTAAAAATATTCAAATATTTTTTCTCCCACGTCATGAGGTTCCTTGATCTAAAATAAATGTCAACAAATTAAGCTTGATCTTTCCAAAAAGAAAACCAAATGAAAAATCGTGTTAAAAATATTCAAATATCTTTTTTCACACGTATCATTAAAAATGGTAGGATATCCAAAGGATACCGCGAGATTCCTTAATCTAAAAGGAATGTTAACAAATTTCAAATCGATTTTTCGAAGGAGAAAATCAAAGGTACCCGAAGGGAGGACAGGAGACGTTCCGTAGTCGATTCGGTTAGACAGAATCAGGGCTGTAGAAATCCGAACGAGATACTTAATCGACCAATCTAGAAGCAGCAGATACTGTCTGCAAGAAATTCGTTTTCGCATCATCGCGAGGGCAGGAGGACATTGCCAGACGACGTTACGGGCGTTCTTCTTACAAAGCTTTTGCGCAATCCACACTTACGTGGGTACTTTCGCTTTGCATAATTTAGTCGCTGCGTTTCGATCGCGTATTCGTATTCGGGACGGCTGTGACTCGCGACATCGTAAACTTGCTTTTGAAACCCCGTGCCCGTCTTTCGACCCGTTTCGAACGGGGCATTTGTTTTTCCTACGCTTCGCGAAAATCGTTTCTTAGATCGTAAAACGATCTCTAGCACGAGAAATGTTAAAATGTCTCGTTTCTATTCCCAAATACTATTTTTAATTTATTTTGAACAACCATTCATTTTTACGGCCTTGTTCACTAACAAAAACGTATACAGAGTGTTCGACCACGCCTGGGAAAAATTTTAATGGGAGATTCTAGAGGCCAAAATAAGTCGAAAATTAAGAATATCAATTTGTTGATGGAGGCTTCGTTACACAGTTATTAAAAAATTAAAAGATTTCAAATCGTTCTGAAAAAATTATTTTTGTTTGCGTAGGTCAATTACAATCATTTTTGGTAAATACACATATCCTTGAAATTCTATCCAGTTTTGAGAAAAAAATTCGTTACCGAAAATATGTCTGATCATGAATGGATGATTCTCTTGAAATTTCATGTGTTTCAAATCGTTCTGAAAAAATTATTTTCGGTTGCAGGGGTCGATTACAATCATTTTTGGTCATTACACATACCCCCGAAATCCTACACATTTTCGAGAAAAAAGTTCCTTACCGAAAATCTAATGTGAGGCCAGAAATGCTTCCTTGAAATTTCATGCGTATCTTTGAAATGCCATAACTCCTGAACGGATTGGACGATTTTAATGTTTAAAAAAGCAAACAACGCGTATTTTGGTGTAGAATATGTAGAAATTCTAATAATGATAAAAAAGTTGTTCTTTGACCCCGTAAAATGAGAAAAACCACATAAAACTGTTCCAATTTTCAAACTGCCATAACTCCTACAATAGTGAACGTATCTCATTGAAATTTAGCATGGAAGTAGAGCTCATGGGTACCTACAAAAAAGTATTAGACAACTTTTCCGTACAGCGTCAACTAAATTAGTTACACATGAAAAACGAATTTCTAAGAAAAATCGACAGGGGGTAGATGGAGAAATTTTTCGAAGAAAAAAAAAACTTCAAATCTTTCTAAAAAAATTATTTTCGGTTGCAAGGGTCAATTACAATCATTTTTGGTGAATAGACATACTCTCGAAACTCTATCCAGTTTCGAGAAAAAAATTCTGTATGGGCCGAACTTTAAACGTTAATAACATTTTAACGAAGCCTCCATCAACAAATTGGTATTATTCATTTTCATCTTATTTGGGCCTCTAGAATCTGCCATTATAATTTTTCCCAGGGGTGGCCGAGCACCTTGTATAATTTCATAATTAAATAAATCAAATATAACTTATAGAATTATATAAACTAATACTGTCGATAATAGGTTTTCCAATCGGTGCACACTTGGTCATATTTCGAGAAAATATGTATTTTTTCGTAAAGAAATATTAATTTACCGATGAAATATGTCAAATTAAGAGCTTTGGTCGAAAAGGCCCCAGGAATGCCTGATTTCTTAAATTTTGATAACCCAAAACAAAACAATGACGTATTGAATATTGAAATATTTATTTTAAATGAGTTGTCAACTCATTGGAAAAAATAACGTTAAGGAAAGATATTAAAATTAAATATTTTTGTTTATACAGATATTAATTTAGAAACAAAATTCTCCATTGCAGATCGCTGTTTAATTGAATTTTAAATCGAACAAATAATTTAACTGTTTTGTACACCAGTTTGGAAAATAGATATTAACAGATAAGCCTAAGTACAATTTAATCGAAATTCTAGAACATACAACAACTAAGAATTAACTGTTCTTTTGCGAAATAAGGCAAAAATATTAATCGTGAACAAGTTATTGAATAACAGAGCGTTTATTCATGGTATACAATTTAAAATGAAAAAAAGCAACGATTGCATCAGGATCACATTAAAGTCATTGGAATCCAAACTTCGTAAAGGGGGATAACAAAAGAGAAAACGGAAGATAATTTGAAACCGTTTCCAGGAACGATTTTGTAAAAGAAACTATTGTATCGTACAACACGCACGACAGATCCGTATTTCCAGTTCGTATTTGTATTCGGGACGGTACGCGATTCGCGACGTCGTAAAAGCAGTTTTGAAACGTCTCGAGGTATTCCTGTTGTCGGTTTCCAAACGTGCACGCTCTCTCCTACACTTTTTCAACGGCACAATTGAACGTAAAACATCTCGTCACAAGAATAATTTCGATCGCAAAACAGAAACGCTTCCTCCGTGAAATATTCGGAAAATAATTGCACGAATGTTTAATTTGTTTCTAATTAAAATCAAATTCCCATTAACGTTGTTTCGCGTTGTTTGCAAAATTTAAATTAACAGCGTACACTGGTTGCTATAAAGCAAACATAGTTTAACTTTGTTTTTCTTTGGTCTTCTTCGATACAGAATCGTGGTCCATTAACCTACATAGTTTATAAAATTACTAATAGCAAGCTATTTTATTAACTTTTATTTAGTTTTGTTTATCATAAATATTAGATACTCTAGTTTTTAATTATGTTTATTATTCTACACGATTATTCTAGATTAATTTGCCGAAATCGTTGCTTTCCATAAACCTGTGGCGACAGTTTGTTGCGTCCACAAACCTGCGTAAATCGATACATATTTACGCACACGTATCATCGTTATCTAGTTGTCCGATCATTTTGGAAGTAACATCCATCAGTTGACCAATGTTTGAGATCAATTCGGGCAATCTTGCATGATAACGAGATCGAACAATCGATGGCAACAAACCCACGGAGTTACGAGACAATTTGAACGCGTTTATCGGACATTAAAGTTGAAATATGGCGACGCGTCGAGGTATTCGTGTAAAAGTTCCAGCGATTTTATGGAAATCGCGTAACGCAATCCGTCACAATGAAATTAAAATATGAGTTATTTATATTACGTGATTCAGATTAATTCATAATAAACGTGTAAATACTACGACAAAATGTTTCGATGTTTTGACCTGAAATGTTCCGACATTTTGTATTAATATTACGTCTCTTCAACAACAGTTTGAAATATCAAAACAGTCAACACATCATATTTTTTAGTCTTCTTAAACAATATATATTTTTCTATCGTGATTCAGATTAATTCATAATGAACGTGTAAATACTACGACAAAATGTTTCGATGTTTTGACCTGAAATTTTCCGACATTTTGCATTAATATTACGTCTCTTCAGAAACAGTTTGGAATATCAAAACAGTAAACACATCAAGAATATATATTTTTTTATCAATGTGTTTGACTATCGCATATCATATTAACGATGAGAATATTTATATATGAAAAAGAGGAAGGTAGTCACATTTTGAAGATGATAACCAAATTATAGAAATTATTAAAATTATTTAGTACTAATAGTACAGTGATTTGTATGAGAAGTAATTCAAGAGTGCAAAGAAAGTTAAAAAATAAAACATTATATTTACAAATGGTTTAATACAAATTTATTATATATTTATTTGCATATATGTAGCTGCAAAGTGCAGTTAGAACATTTTATTAAATAGAAGTTTGTATTCTACATAAAAATATATTACGACATTCTTCCAGATAATTCTTAGTTTGTAAGATATTTTAAATTTGTAAATTAATATTTCTATTTTCCAACTAAAGTTAAATTAACAGTTTTTTGGAGGAAGATCTGAATATTTCTTTATACAAAACAAAAAACTGCATCGAGTAGTATATTCAAAAATTTGGTCCAATGAAAGAAAAGGTGTATATTTATTTTTAATAAAGAATTAAAAGTCATTGAATTTTATTTTATACATTCAAAATTATTCTTTTAATGTGTCAATGTTTCTATAATATTTATAAAAATTTGCAGTCTTCGATCGCGATTTTCGGTTTGCACGGACGCGTCTGACATCGACGAGCCTAATCTACTGTAAGTAGAACCCGCGTGTGAGAGGCCAGTCGGACCCACGTCAGAATTGGAACAATTCTACTCTACTTAAGAGACGCAAACTATTTGATTTTAGAAAACTTCGAACGAATCAAAAGTGTACAGGTTAAATCGAATGTCTTTATAAATTTTTCTAAAAATTAATACTTCTAAAAAACCAATTCATTCAGAAATTAATTAAAGCATTTTATTACACGACGTTTTTAATTCGAAAACACTGTTTATTATTAAAATAGCGGAAACAGGCGAAAAAACTCGAAAATAAGTTTAATAAAATCAATAAAGAAATAAAGAGACAGATACGAAAACAGGAAAACAACAATTATAAAAGTAAATTGCTCGAACTGGTAAATGTTTCGAGACATTTTTCCTTATAAACTTTGTCGTAAAAATTGTGCAATTCTAAATTTAAGAAAGGTTTTCGCGAACTATGAAAACAAAAAATATCTCGTTAAATTACATTGTTTCGAGAAATTTTTTCTTATGAATTTTATCGTAAAAATTATGCGATTCTAAATTTAAGAAAGGTTCCCGCGATCTTTAAAAGTAAAAAGTATCTCGTTAAATTTTGTTATTCCCAAAATTCGCGAGTCGAAAAATACTATAGAAAAAGTTAGTTTTCAAAAATCGATGCTGACTATTATCTTCGTTTGTTTTCAATTCAGCAAACAGGAACACGATACAGCGAAATAATTGTTTTTGTTTAGTAATGAAAACCACGCGGGGTTGAATACACGCGCGCGGGAAAATACCAGCGAGTCACGCTATTATCAAACGAACGTTATATAAGCATCGTAGCGATGAGACTAATCCAGTGACATGCTCGTTAATATCGATATGTATCAATTCTCAAGCATCGTATCGTGGAACCATACAAGAATTGAAATTAATAATCGTTGGTATTAGCAAGTCTTGTTGACATTTCTTCTAACATTACTACAATTCAAATATCAAATATAATTGAAACCTCGACAAAATAATGGTGTAGCTGGTCTAATACCACGGTAGAATATTATTAGAATAACTTGATGGTTTGTATACATAATAATTTAAGCGATACCGTTGTATTTGAATAATTCATACAGACAATTAATACTCGTTATATATGGCGTTCGTTCGCAACGTATAAAAGTTTATTCTGAATATCATAGGTAGAAATCTTTATTATTGGCCAATTAGCGTTGGTTGCAACATTGTTTGTACTATTCTAAGAGGGATTTGCAAACAGGTGTAAACTTAATACTTCATATATTAGTCCTATTTTTTTAATTGCAAATTTCAAAGTTCATAGTTCGTTTCTTATTATCCTGAACTTACAAAAAACAAGAATATTTTGTAAGATGATGCCCAACATCGAAAATACTCTATACAAATCGCGTCAAACTCGGTGTCTAGCGAAGCGAAAATTCCCTCTGGTTTGTTTTACGAATTTAAACTCGGTTAAAAGACAACAGACTCTGTTCAAAATATACGTAAATAGTTAGAATATAATGTCACGAGTTCAAGAACAACTCCAAGAGAAACTTCCTGTACTTGAGAAACGAAAAGGACAGCAGTTCTTGCAAAACATCGCTAAGACTCTGGTGCATAAATTAAGCAGCAAACAATTTTGCTGTTAGAATGAGAGGACTCTCCAGATATCTTTCCAGGAGATTATTGTAAATTATACAATATATCACAGAAGTCATGTCACATTTGAATAGCTTTTGAGATTAAAGCAGATTCTACAAAAATAGTATTAACGATCTACATGTACGTTGGAAAATGGTTGTCGAATGCAACAGACACTCTTTTTAAGAAAAAAATTACACAGGTATATATTCCTCTATTTTTCCTTCTCAGATAGACCAAGATCTTTCTGCTGGATCTGATGAGCCTCGAACTATTGATAATCACTTCATTCGATAGGTGATACGAGAGAATCAATTTCACACGTCAATGTATCGATAGCATCAGCAATACCAAGAGATGTAGAAAAAATCATTGTGATCAACGTACTTGAGAATAACGATGTTTACGTTAATTAATGGCTTGTATTACGGCTATCTTTCTTCATTAAAAACGTTTACTACGATGCGTAATTTTAATCATCTCGTGTAGTCCGATGTAATGATAATATACAATTATATTTGAACGAAAATTTATGTGTGTAAGAATGTTTCCGATAAAAGAAACTGTATGTACGGAAAACAGTATTTTATTATAATTGTGGCAGATGAGATGATCAAAACATCGTATTAAACATTATGGCGCCTCTTTACAATTTGAAAAATAACATTCAAAATATGTTTCCCCTCGTTTTAAAGCAGTGTCAACTATTTTACGAAAAAATACAACTGTCTTATTTCGAAAACGAATTAGTCAATGTACGCATTTTCGTAATTGAATGTATAATTTTGCTTATTTATGGAAGTTATTAATATTATAGTATCGATAAAACTACGTTCATTAGTATCTTAGTCAATGACTGACAAAATTATCATAAAAACGGAGGACACTCTTGATATTTCTGTAGAAGAACAAGGTAGTGAAAGTAAGATTCACACATCGTATGCTCAATCGATATAATTTAACTTTTATATGAAAATATTTTCTATACAGTAGTCGATTTTAGAGCTAATTTAATGTGGTTCACGCTACACACTGGACCAAAGAATGTCCTAACTACTACTAGCGCTGCCAGTGGAGGATCTACAAAACGCAGCTGTTGTATTTGCGCAGAATAGTTGCGCAAGAGACACATGCCACCGACCTCAAGGCCTGCATTTCTTCCCAAACGAATAAATCGAAAACCGATTGAACCAAGATTTTAGCTCATGCTGCGTCTGAAATCTTAATCTATCGTGTCTCGACTTACTCGCTTGATGAAAACACACGTGTCGTGTTTTTTTCAGTTCTCCTCTAACTCAAACGAAACAACATTATAGTAGAGAAGACCACTATCATTTGGTTCACTGTATATTACGTATATATACAGCTTTTCATACTATTTTTCGTTTTAACCCTTGGGCGACCGATCCTAAGAAATAATTCTTGCACCAAAATTGTTATTATTATACTGTGGAACTAAAGCAGATTACTTGAGAAAAACAATTAGGCACACAGTACTATGGCCTGTTATGGAATTTTCCAAGTATGTCTTACAGATTTCACGTTCAATAGCAAACTTATGAAACGTATAAACAGATAGAAGAGAAGTTACGTAAACGACGCGAGATTTTAGGTCTGATAATCGAAAAGTATGACGACCTCTGATTCGGAGGATCGATTGATGGAGGTCGAACATTGAAATACGTGGTTTAAGCGAAACGTTAAGAGGAACATTCCGCGGGACATAAGGTCTAAACACGTTTTAGTCCCATGGCTAGTTGAGGACGATTCCGCGGGGCTCCGTACAACGGTTCTCCGACACGAACGGAATTAGAAAATTCACGTCGGGGCCGTCGCTGAGCGGCGGTCTCGCGCGTGATTCTTTTTCCTTACGATCGTCGAACGCCGTGGGAACCTGCGTCTCTGGTCTCCGTAACGGAGCTTTTTCGTTACCTTTTATGCTCCCGGACGAGGTATGCGGTGTCTGCGGTGCGTGCGAGGTTAGAGGTAACGGCGAGCCCGAGGAGGTCGCGGAGTGTTCCAGCTTGGAACTCACCGCGCTCCACATCTCGAACATGTTGAACGCCGTGGTGGTGGCCTTTCGTCTCTTCCAGGCTGCCACTCCCGTAGATCACCCGGCACTCGTTACCAGCTCGCCGTAACATCCGCTGCGGGACAACGCGACGCCACCCGAAAGGACGTCTCCGTCGGTATCGAGCTCGAGTTTATCGAGGCTTTCACCGATTACGAATCCCGCCGTGTATCCACCCACTGTTACCGCGAATTATCGAAAATCTCACGCGTCACCTTGTACAACAGTTCATCCTACACGGTGCCTATATATGTCGAACCGATTCGATTGCTTCGTTTTCAGGATATTGTCGTGTGTAAACAAAAAATTTTCTTTAACCGTAACTTTTTATCTCTCTATAGTTTACGCGATCGGTGTTTCAATTTATACTCTATATTTCCCTAACGATTATTTACTAAGCTCGATTTTTACGCACTGAACGCACTGAAAACCCGTTTCGTTTTTTCTCCACGTTGCCCGTCGGTTTCCTTCGACGCACAATCGCGTCGTACCACTTCCCGATATCGTCAACGATTTCAACTGTACAAACTATGTACACCTCCCTCTTTTCGCTGGCATTACGTTAACACCGAGTCCATCGCATCGTCCGCTTCCTTCTCCACCTCCTCTTCCGCCTCCTCCACGCCACCCCAACTCGCCCTACGCCACAGCGTGACACGGTTTACCGCGTATCACCTCTCCGCCGTTATTAGTATCGTCGGCACCTTGGCTAATGAACGTCCCACCGACTGGACGACAGCCTTTTCAGTCGCCGCGGAGTCGAAGCACGCCGAGCCGACTCGTCGTGATCGTCGACGCTACGATCGTGTGCCTGGCTTTCTTCGTTGCCCTCGTTGCGTGCTCCTCGCGTGACATGGCGCCCGAGGCGTCTCGCGTTCGATGATCCTCGATCTGCAAACAGTTTCGTCAGCGACTTCGTACCCCCCTAACGATTTATCGTTTCGCTCGGTCCTGCATCGTCTTTACCGAAAAGAGTTGCGAGTACATGTGGAAAGTAACACGCTATAACCACCATTATTATCTGTTTTTGTGAAACGCAAAAACAAAATCGAGCTGTACAGAATTTTGTCAAGCAATGAAAACCACTTATATGAGTTGTGGTACCATTTGATGATACTTCAAACTTGCGAGTATATGTGGAAAGTAGCACGGTATAACCACCATTATTATCGGTTATTCAAACGCACAGTGTTGCAGAAACAAAATAGAGCTATGTATATCGAATTTTGTCAAGCAATGAAAACTACTTACATGAGTTGTAGTATCATTTGATGATACTTCAAACTTGCAAGTATATGTGGCAAGTAACAAGATTGACTGTTTGAAAATTGGACCATTTTTATGTGGTTTTTCTCATTTTACGGTGTCAAGGAACAACTTTTTCAATATTGTTAGAAATTCTACATATTCTCCACTAAAATACGCGTTGTTTGCATTTTGAAAAATTAAAATCCTCCAATCCGTTCAGGAGTTATGACGTTTTAAAGATACGCATGAAATTTCAGGGTAGCATTTTTGTCCTCACATTAGATTTTCGGTAAGGAATTTTTTTCTCGAAAATGCGTAGAATTTCTGGAGTATGTGTAATGACCAAAAATAATTGTAATCGACTCCTGCAACCGAAAATAATTTTTTCAGAACGATTTGAAACACATGAAATTTCAGGGGAATCATTCATTCATGATCAGACATTATATTTTCGGTAAGGATTTTTTTTCTCGAAACCGAGTAGGATTTCAGGAGTATGTCTATTGACAAAAAATGATTGTAATTAACCCCTGCAATCAAAAATAATTTTCTCAGAACGATTTGAAATTTTTCAATTTAATTTTTTAATAACTTTTTAACGAAGCTTTAGTCAAGAAATTGATATTCTTGATTTTCGTCTTATTTTGGCTTCTAGAATCTCCTATTAAAATTTTTCCCAGAGGTAGCTGAACACCCTTTATAGAGCGAGTATAATATGGATTCTGAAGTTCGTAATTAAAATTAAAATAAGCCAAAACCGATATAACCATAACGGTTATAACATTTTTCCGATTCTCATAACTGTTTCAAGAACTACGATAGATATTATATCTGTTTCAAACTCTAATCACAACTAATATAAAGACACAATAGTTCAATTGAACAAATTTTCATTTTAGAAAATTCATTAATAAATTCTAATTTGTAAATAAATCTATGAGTTAAACGTCGATAGAAATTAATTTACGAATAAATACTAAAGTTTGTTCGTTATTCGTTTATCAAATATGTCCAACCCCGACGCCAAGGATATCCAAAGATCAATTTTAGTTTCTTAGACTGATTTTAGTAGTTTTGAGAACGAAGGAATCATAAAGTTTATCTATTAATTTCCGAAATATTCAAGTTTTAAAGCAGTTCGAACATAACAATTAAATGTTAATAGTTAAGTATCTCGAAAACTATTAATTTCAGGATAGATATAAGTTACTGCCTTTTCAAAATTAAAATTTAAAATTAAAATTCACACAAAAAGTGAACTTGACTTTCACATGTCCTTGACACCTCCACTTATACGGAGCAGCTAGAGTAATTGCCCTTTTATGCAATTCAAATTCGGTAATCAGAATTTTTGGAAAACGTTATTTTGCTACCAGCTAAGATGTCATATCGCATAAATTAATGGTTAGAATTACCGTCGTGAAAACGCATTTTATGGGCGAAAGCACGGATTTCTCTCACATCGTAAACATTACTCATTGTCAGGGGCAATCTTTATAGCCCCGAGCAGTAAAAACCAACCCTATCCGTCACAAGGTGTTCCCTTTCGAACGTAACATTTTTATTGGAAAAGTCTTTTTAGTATCTTTTCGAGATAAGAAATAAACTCAATGAGTCACTTTCTATAAATTACGTGGAGTACTTACGCGTAAACACGTTTCTTTACTTTGCGTGTTTCTACGATCGCTACTACTCAAACTTATGTGCAAGATATAATAAAATAAATAATCGCCAGTGATTCATACTTTGTAAATACCACTCATAATGATTTATTAAAAATAATAAGATCCCAACCTGTCAATCTATGTCAACAATGTCACGAACGCTTTTCTTATCCTTCTTAAATTTATTGTCAAATACATGATATTCGTGAATTTATATATCGACACCAACCAAATATAACTTATTAAATAAAGTTAATATTCTGTCTGAGATTTCACTAAATTATGGACTCTAATTGATTTTCATTGATTCTTGCGATACTCAACAGTTGATTTGCATTTTCACGTAATTGTTTTGTGTGTAAACTCATACTTGTATGTCCTGAACTCATAATTATGTCTTGTACAGAGAAATTATAAATTTTCTTAGTTAAGCAACTAATATGAAAGACAAATTTGTATACTGACAGAAGTAGTTTACTAACACACGATGACGTTAGAATTGAACGTAGATCCACGAGTCTTTTCTGTTAAGCAATCATTTTATTGAAGATGCAGGCCTAGTTAAGAATGAACTTAGTTTTAGAATTCGATTTTGAGCCAAAAATTGGAATTGGACCTTATCTGGTTAAAAAACATTGGTTTAACTAAGTTTTGAGGACGTTATTCTCAGAGTTCATGAACGCTGTTAATTTGCCAAGAGGATTTCGCGAAGAAAAGAAAAGTAACGATCACTGAAATTGAGGATTGCGTTGGCCAACAATTTGATAAAATTAAAACGGTAGAGCCAAAGACGAAAGGAAAGGGAGAGATAACAATTACAAGCGCCACGTGCACGAGACGTAAAAAGAGTATCACGCGAGAAGAGAAGAGTTGTAAGAGGATAGGATAAACCAGAAACGATACACGCACATGGAGTACGGTGTCCGGCACGTTGACGCTTTCATCTGTTCGTGTTTGCTTCGTGCACTTGCCATACGAACGCCCGACACCGTTATATCGCGAATCTAATTAACACGTCGCATCCCATTACGATAAAAAGGAAAACAACAAAGTTGCATTCCTTCTGCAAAGCCGATTATCGACCAGCCTGAACTGGAATATCATAGATCATACGTACAGTTTTTCATCTTTCGTTGTTATTACATTTTATGGGCCTGTACACTTTAACTGTAAATTAAACAAACAATTTTGTTCATTTACGTGTCAGTCTCTTTCTAATTTAATTATAGTTTTAATGCATTATCATACTTAAATATTTTCATATTTTTTTAAAAGATAAGATCAAAAACATTTCGACTAGAAAATATTAAAAATATAAAAAAAGACTGGAATATAAATTAATGTATTTTTTCTGTAATTTCAATTTCAATATTTGTAACTAAATATTTAACTAATTCTTTCTCTTTTATTTATTTTAATGAAACGTGTGCAATGTATATACGATTTCATTTGTCAATGCGTTTTTGTTAATTCCAGATAACATCGTCGTTCCTTATTTTTGTATGTAACAAACTTTCGTATTATAGTTAGAAAGATCGGTCTTGAAAGGAGTGAATGCTAGTCGTATTGGTTCAGACGTTTTAGTCAGCCTTCGACTGACTCATTCTCCTTACTCATGTTACCACGATTCCACCCATTTAAAGGAGGAGCTCTACAATTTAAAAAAGTGTGAACTTTTTTACACTTTCATAAAGTTCGTTTCTTTAGGGATACTTTTCTAAAATATTTAAGTAAAATGCGAAATAATAGCGGAGATATATCAAGTTTTTTATAGAGCATGTCCAAACATTTAGTAATAGGTAAAAATACATTCAATCATGGTTAAAACTAAAGTCGCATAATTAACAAAAATAACACTATACTGCTGTTTCGAGCTAACCAGTATCTTAATTTTTCATCGAGTTTCATATTTATATAGGACAATATTTTTAGACATGATTTTTAGGAGAACTGATACCTCAATTATAAAAATGAAGTTAGACGTGTATTAAAAATTGAAAAAAAACTTCATCAAGTTAGACAAAAAATAGAAATAAACAAATTTTCGATGGCAAAAAGAAACCCATACTGAAATTAATTCATAATTTAAGTATTTATTTTAGAGATCATTTTTTTGAAAAAATGTAATTTCATTGGAAATGTAAAGATTAATGTTTTAGCAATTCCTCGTTACAAAAATTCTGTATCCATTCTACAGTGATCTTTCTCTCAACGCTGAATCTACAAATATTTCTTACATATATTTTTATTGAAACCATTCATGTTGATTACAGCAAAATCCATCTTTTTCAAATTCAAAATAAATTGCTAACAAATAGTATTCATCTAGAATACAGTCGTAAGCCAAGCTCGTCAGACAACTGTCGACACATTAACAAGAACCTACAGAAAAATCGAACAAAGAGAGCTTATTGCAATATTATACAGACATTATTACATAAAAGAATAACGAAACTTTAAATTATTTCGTTTGGAAGTTCGTTCTAAATCAAGCGATGTTCTCATTGTAGAAACCACGGCTTACCTCGCTACTTGAATATTTAATGATGGGACAAGCTCTTTATTACTTATTATGCAAGCACTGAACATCAAAATTGGTCCAATAGATGTAGACTACTGCGAGAAAGAAGATCGCCGTGTCACTGTTACAGAGCTCAAAACGCACGATTCGACGAACGAGGCAAAATTTTAACAAAAACACCTGCACATTGTCACCAAAGAAGTTGTGTGTTTGTTCCAAAGTGCATATGAATCGCAATAAGTTGGTAAATGACTATTCATAAAACAATCGATACCTAAACGTGATGTTTTCGAATTTCATTTTTTTAAACTAGAGCAGACTTATTCTACCTACTTCAATTTTGTCACTTCATTTAATATCGTCGAATTTAATACTACAAACTTTATTATTAATAATCTTTCGAAGATAGTTTTAAAACTGTCCATTGCTTCTGTAAAATTAATTTTTAAAAGCTTAAATATTTTCGAGATCGCACACGACGAAAAATTTTTATTTCGAATATTTCACGCCAGATAGAATGCTCATATTTTTCATAATACGAATGACTGTTTTTATAATATGAATTTAAATATTCTTCGATGTATATGTCAATTCTTTCAACGTGAAACTAATACGCTCCAAGGCGCCTATGTCGAGCAAGAACCTATGGATCTTAAGGGCGTCTTTTAGCGTGAACCTTCGAAAAAATCGATTTGTTTTTGCATTTTCTTAAACAATATAATCTAGAAAATATAACCTTATGTTTGAACTCCTAAAATTAACGAAGCTATAGCTGTTTAAACGCGATGATCAACGTCATTGCTATACAAAACTTTAACCCCTTGACACACGAATTAATTTCAAACAATTTTTCAAACCTATACTATTTAATTTTGTTTAAATATATTCGTACAAGAAATGGCTATGAAAAAGAATAGATTTGTTTTACAAATACCTCGCGAATGTAAAAATGTGTTGATTTTAATGTGTAAGACTCTTTTGCACTATTTTTGAATAAATATTTTTTTTTTAACATTTAGCGACATGGTTAATTATCCTCTTACTTTTCCATCCATCAAAAAAAAATCGCAAAAAAACGCTTTGTTTCAGGTTTTTACAGTTACCCCTCAAGCACTGAGACGAGAATCTCCCCTTAAGCGTCGCGAGCCCTACCCGGGAAATCGAGTACCAAAGGAAATCGAAACGTCACGAAACGACGTGTAGCGTCCCCGAAAAACGGGTCCGTGAAATCGAAACGAAACGGATGAAACGGCTCTTTGTCGGGTAGCGGATCAACGTTTACCGCAGACCGTGGCCGATCGGTCACGACTTGACACGAAAATTCAGACATGTGCGCATCGATCGTGCATTTCCGTACATGGACTGTTCCCCTTTAATCCTGCCGCGTTGCAAGTACGAGAGCTCGTGTCGAGGGGAACCGCACTTTGCTATCGAGCGAAGCTCGCAACCAAGCGACCACCAGCCGAGCCTGCCTGCCTTGCCTTGCCTACCCACCCACCCGCCTATATACCGGCTCGTGTGCGAATCTACACACACACACACACACACACACACGGGCGCATAGAGGCCAGAGCACATCCACTGGCAGTCTATTCCGTGCTTTCATGCCGCTTCACAGTACCCGCGCCTCTCTCTGGGGCAGGGTGGGATTCACCGTGGAAGGAAGCGTCGCAGCGGTGCGCCTACGCTCACATTCACACGCTATGTACACCCGTCACGTACGTGTCGTACATACTCGGCGAGGAATAAATGCTCTCGTCGAGTATATATGTACGGTTCTTCGATGTGTACGCAGTTTTTTGTGTACACCTGCATGTAAAGAGCATGTACGCCGAGAGACTGGCGAGCACATGCAACCTGTTTATATACGACGAGTCTCCGTGCACGCGGACGAGCGTGTCTGTGTATGTGTGTAAGCGCGTACAGTGCACCCGTGTAATGAACTGTGTCACTGTGATTCGTGTACCCAGCGACGACGCACGTGTGTGACGCGGGCAACGAACAACCGTGAGCGGCGGCCGGTGCACACGCGTGTTACGCAACAAGCGCGACGAAAGTGCGCGCGAAAAAAATTGCTGCGACTCCGTTAGATCAGCCGGGTCCGGTGAACACGCTAACGAACCGTATCGCTGGTGCATTTAGTGCGCGGGTAAACACGCCGATACGCTAATTCCGCGTATACGCACTCGTGGTGTGTATCGCGAGTCTAGCGAGGCTAGAGCAGATAGAGCAATTGCGTGCACGACGCGCCTCTACAGGCTGTTCGTCGTAACGCTACCGATTTTTTCCGTACGCAGCGGGCCCCTGTCAATGATCGTTGATCTTTCCCTCGATAACGTTCGCGGAGTCATCCCCACCAATTACTAGAACTCCGACGAGCGTCCATGTTGACTATGACTCGAGTAATGGCGCAACTACGAACGAATCGTCCGAAAGAAAAAAAAATTTGTATATTTTTCAATTTGTAAGTGTGAGAGTAGTTTAGTCGAAATGCTGAGCTTTTTACGATGGAAACGATACCATACAAGGTTATATTTGTTCTCAGGGGTAAGAATTAGAATAGTAATGCAAAATGAATTATATACTTTTTATGATAGTAATGTAAATAAGGTGAGAAATACCAATAAAAGTAAGAAAAAAGTTGTAGCGAGGCTAGAGCAGATAGAGCAATTGCGTGCACAATGCGCTTCTACAGGCTGTTCGTCGTAACGCTACCGACTCTGAATAATATTAGAACTCATAATATAAACAAAAGTTGAACATTTTTCGCCTGCAATGCGGTCCAGTTTAACAGAGATAACAAACGACAATTCAATAGTACCTTCTTCTATAACGTCGCATCGCGGAACCGAGTCAGCGACTATTAGAGAGGGATTATCGTAGAATGTACGATACTCGACTAAACGCAATAGTATTCTTTCAATATTATAATTTAACCCCAAGTTAATGTATTCTATTTTTCCACACGCATTTAATAATTATACTAATTACTTATTTAAAAGATACAAATGTGCTTGCGTAACTTGAATAAAAGCATAATAAATGAAACAAGAAAAAACGATATTTTAATAACGATTATGCTTTATCAGTACTTTGTATGACACCTATTTTTATTTATTATTTGACAAATACGATTTGACATTGATTTGTACAGTCCATGAAGATAAGATTGTGATATTTTTCTCAATTGGCTTCAATACCATTCATAAGATCTTCCGGGAAAGAAAATTATCAATCGTTGCTGTCATCCTAGTTCGTATCGGTTTTTAAATGTCGTCTTTCACGTTTTAGTGACACCAAGGGGAATTCCCCCAGTTGGGAGGAATAATAGTGTTCAACTTACGAATCACTGGATTCATTTTAAGAATCATTACTGTAGTATTCTTTCAATATTACCTTGAACTCAACCTCAAAGTAATATATTCCATTTTTTTCATAATAAGATGCTCTATTTAATGAAATTACATGCATTTATTATGGGCAATTACTTATTTAGTATAGATATATTTATGTTTTATAGCAGAAAAAGTACGAATGTATTTGCGTTGCTTGAATAATTGCATTTCGTTTTACCACTGTTTCTGTCTCATTATGCGTGCTATCCTTTCGTTACTAAGTTGCTTAATAATAGTTATAACACGAAGAATCTCATATCATAGAAAATCAGGTCAAAGAATTGTCTATAAAGGAAAATTCAGATACTGAAAGAAGAGGAATATTCAAATAGAGAAATGGCCAAAAGAATAAATAAAAGTGAGTTAGTCATTCGTTCTTGAAAACATTTCAAGATTGTTTAAAGGGATTTTTCAAATTATAAAAATCAGAAAATATAATCAATCTGTAACTTCTCCATCAATTTTATAATTCGTTCGTTTAATCACCTTTACGTACTTTTCGCGTTTGAAACTACTTTACTGTTTGTGTCACGCGATCGAGTAATATTCCTGCAAACTCGACAAAGACTAAAATTCATTTAACACAGTTCGTCTAGTCGGGAAACAGTTTACCCTATCATCGATATAAAGAGTGATTCTGAACATTGAAACAAGCAGCTATTGTTTGAACGAACACACAAGAAATCGATACAAGAAAATGTTGATTCCACCAAAGAGTCTATCTTTCTGCGGTTTAATTTGTTTTTATGCAATCATTAATGTGTGAAATTTGGAAAGCAATCTATCATAAACTGAATTGCATTGATTAATAAATTTCATTATTTGCCTGGTCGTTGGTGCAATGAAATTTAATATTGAGTTTTTGATTACAAACAACTTAAATTTCGTGTTACGACGAATAAAAGTATAAAACTTACTGTGAATATAGAATCTTGATGTTTACTTGTTTCTACATAATATGGCACGATTCAAGAACTATCAAGAAATGAAATAATAGTTTCATGGTAACAACTTATGTTGTCAGGTAATCGATTTCACCACAACAATTATGGAGCGTGGTTTTCTCGAAGAAAAGTAATTTGTCAATCTGTATTTGCTCCCTTAAATTCATTAAAGCTAGTTTGAAGTAAATTTTAATGGCTTTTATATGGTTTGGGCGATCATAATCTAACCTGTATACTAAATTTGTAAGTGCATACTGTACTTAGACACCTGCTCCAAAAAGTGAAGAAGATATTGTTAAAAATAGTACTGAGAGATACAATATTCTTCTCTATCAATTACTGTGTTCTTTCGTTTAGAAACAAACTATAGCTTGTCCCAGTTTTTAGAATCATCCTGTATGAGTGGTTGCATCAGTGAAGACACAGTGGAGTGCGCCCAACCCCCACGCGTTTTCAGAGTCGATTGTGTCGAAAACGGAATCAACGTGTGGAAAAATTTTATTCCGCGTTCTCCATTTGTTTTTGTACGTAAAATCGTCCTTCTTCCACGGATTAGCTACCACCTCACCCGTAAATAGGCGACAGCACTTTTTAATAACAAGATAAATCAATTTTCAAATATATACGTCAAAGAAAATAAATTTTGAGCAAGATTCGAGTTTACAAACGTAAGTATACAATTATGAAATTTTTATGAACACCGATTTAGTATTGAGTTCTCAAATTAACAGCCTTTTTTCCTCGTTCATGTGTGTCTCTATGTACTCGAGTCTGATTTCAATTCCGAACACAAGAGTTAATTTTTAAAAATAAATTTTACAGTTAACAGGTGAAGTAGCTAGAAAATTTTGAAAGTGGTATGCCAAAGAAAATAGAGAAGTGAAAAACATGAAATCATTCGATTTTGATTTTAATGTGTTTTTGCAAAATGATAATAAATAGTGATGTCTTCTGATATATGTAAAATATTAGGTACAGAAACTTAACAGTTTTGTTTAGTTGCCTTGATACACAAGATTATACTAAAATCTTTCTTCATTTCGAAAGAAAAAATTCTGTATATAACTATTATGCATTACAATACTACCACAATTTTTTAGATATCTTGATAGACAAGATTGTACCAAAATCTTTCTTCATTTCTGAAGAAAAAGTTCTGTATAATAATACTACCATTTTACCAATTACCACTGCAATGCTTTTAATGTCATGTATGATAATTATTCAATTGTATGAAAATTTTTGGAAACTATTAAATACTCGCAGTTGGAATTTCATAATTAGGATGTACAGTCTCGTCCTGTCTCCTTTCCAAAATTTGGTGCCAAAGTGAATTGGACATCTAATAAAAGAATGCTAATATAAGACATTAAAAACACATTTGTTACAAAATAATAAAATATTTCTCCGTAAATGTTTAATGAAATTCATTATAGTGAATAAATTAGGACTAGGTGCTAAACAGACCCAGAGAATGGTCAACTTTGGAGAGGTATCATGAACGTTAGGCTTTATAAAGTCAATTTAAAGACGTATCTTATTGTTCCACACATTTTTAATAATTTTCAGTGAAAATTAAAAGACTGTGCGCGGATGGGGTAGCGAAGAAGGAGACAAACAATGCGGATAGTTGGTAGCGAGAGTAAGAGAACGTTACGGAGGGAAGGAAGGAAGGAAGGAAAAACGGAAGGAACGAGGGAGCGATAAAGAGGGAGACGATACCGTAGTACGGACTACATTCTGTCGGCCCCACTAGCCCAGTGACTCGATGCGCTCCTCGCTCTTTCTTTCCCTCTCCCCTGCTTGCTCTTCTTCCCTCTATTCAGCGCGGCTAGCGGACCTCCGTTTGCCACGAGCACGCCGTGGAATATAATACCTACGTAGCCGTATTACCGGTGTATAGGGCGTTCCATAACGAAATTATACTTAGAACTGAACATCGTTGCACCGATAATATAATTAACCCTTTGCAGTTTTTGCACCATTTCGTTTCAGACAGTCCGTGATACGCTCAAAGTTTGTACTAACGATTTGAAAAATAATTTTTTATTGGTTACAGCTTGCAATACTTCATGGTATGGTATACTTTGAAACATTTATCGACATGAAATGTAATGTCGAGTAATGGTCGACAGAGGGCCTGATGAAATGAAATGTAGAGTCACGCTCTAAATTATAGTTAGAACTCAACAGCGTTGCACTGATAATAAAATTAACCCCTTGCAGTTTTTGCACCATTTCGTTCCAGATAGTTTATGCTACGCTAAAAGTTTACACTAACGATTTAAAAAATAATTTTTTATTGGTTACAGCTTGCAATTTTTCATAATATGGTATCCTTTGAAACATTCATCGACATAAAATGTAATGTCGAGTAACGGTCGACATAGGGATGAAATGGCATTTAATGCCGAGTCACGCTCTAAATTATAGTTAGAACTCAACGTCGTTACTCGGATAATAAAATTAAAGATTTACGAGTGAATCGTAAATGTTCACTGGCTCGGTTCATCGACGCGAACGTTATCGAGGGAGGTATGTCATCTTTGATCGGTTTGATTGCATTGCAGGCCAAAGTGACAAAGACAACGAATGAAATAGAAGTATTCAACGTCAAAATACATATGTAATTTTCTTATAAACAGTATGATTCTCGTATGTTCAACTTTAAAATAATGGATTTGTTGATAATGTATCGCATCTTCTTCCTTATTTTGAATATTTTGACACAATACTGGAACGTGTTGTAAATTAATACCGTTTCTGAGAAAATATTTATGTAATTATACTTTGTAAAAATTGTATAAACATCGCAATAATATGTATTATAATATTTTTTTTGGCTTCATTAATCTACATGTTGAAGAGATACTATATTCCGAAATTTGTTCGTTTTTGAAGCGTTTTCCAGGTTCCAAAAAAGATAACATCGATTTTTTCATTTAAAGGACAAATTAAAGAACATCCCATCTCTACTAATTATTAACGTTCATTTTTTGTAGATAATTCGCTAATATCGTACAGCATTATCGTGATATAATTTGATTTAACTAAATGAATATTTAGTCATATTAAACAATACAAATTTATGACAGTACAATCGATATGTATTATAATTTGTATTGAATAAATAATGGAACAAGGAATTGTTTATAGACATAAGATTGAAATAAAATGAAATTATATTCAATTACATTTCACGAAGAACAAACAAAAGCTTGTAATAAATATCTGACAGCGAATACAAGATAAATAAATTTGTATTCGTTACTCGTTCAATGAAAATTACAATCTCAATTGTGGTGTAACATTCTTCTTTGCGTTGAATGAATAAAAGATTATACAAGCGAATTTTCGATCAAGTATGTGTTGCGATTAAATCGCTACACGGTAATTTTATCGAACTATTATTCAAATAAAATTTTGTCTATCTCTGATTCTATTACCGTTGCTATAAAATCGCAAGTTTCAATCTTTTTCTGTAGCACGCTACCTAAGGAGATTACGCTGTATTACAAGCGAAATTCTCGATGTATATAGAACTACAATTGCTTCAATCCTTTTCAAATTCGAATATTTTGGGCGTTGCGCTGCATGCAACGTCAGAAATTTTATATAATGCCAACAATGATATCATATGAAAGGAATATATAGAACAAACGTAGAATGATAAATACAGCTTAAGGGCTTATACAAGGTGTTCGGCCACATCTGGGAAAAATTTTAATGCGAGACTCTAGGGGTCAAAATAAGACGAAAATCAAGAATACCAATTTGTTGATCGAGGATTCGTTAAAAAGTCATTAATGTTTAAAGTTCTGTCCGTGCTGAATTTTTTTCTCGAAAATGCGCAGGATTTCGAGGGTATGTCCATTAACCAAAAATGATTGCAATTGACCCCCACAGCCGAAAATAATTTTTCCAGAGTGATTTGAAACTTTTCAATTTCGTCGAATAATTTAAGCACCTACCCCCTGTCGATTTTTCTTAAAAATTCGTTTTTGATTTTTAGTAATTTTGTTTTACGTCCTATAGAAAAGTTGTCTAATACTGTTTTGTAGGTACCCATGAGCTCTACTTCAGAAAAAAGTTTCATTGAAATATATTCACTATTGTAGGAGTTATGGCTGTTTGAAAATTGGACCATTTTTATGGGGTTTTTCTCATTTTACGGGGTCAAAGAACAACTTTTTCAACATTGTTAGAATTTCTACATATTCTACACCAAAATACGCGTTGTTTGCTTTTTTAAACATTAAAATCGTCCAATCCGTTCAGGAGTTATGGCGTTTTAAAGATATGCATGAAATTTCGGGGAACGATTTCTGGCCCGAAATTAGATTTTCGGTAAGGAATTTTTTTCTCGAAAATGCGTAGGATTTCGGGGGTATGTGTAATGACCAAAAATGATTGTAATCGACCCCTGCAACCGAAAATAATTTTTTCAGAACGATTTGAAACACATGAAATTTCAAGAGAATCATCCATTCATGATCAGACATTACATTTTCGGTAAAGAATTTTTTTCTCAAAAGTACGTTGGAATTTGAGGATATATCTGTTCACCAAAAATTATTGTAATTGACCCCCGCAACCAAAAATAATTTTTTCAGAATGATTTGAAATTTTTTAATTTAATTTTTTAATTACTTTTTAACGTAACCTCAGTTAAGGAATTGTTATTCATGATTTTCGTCTTATTTTGGCCCCTAGAATCTCCCATTCAAATTTTTCCCAGGGGTGTACAACACCAGGGGGGTAACTCCCTGTATATTATACAACCATTATACTGGAAGTATTAATTCGAAGCTCAGAAAAAGCAAGTCGATATGGAGCATCGAAATAAATAGATTTTAATTTTTTTTATTAACATGATTTACTCATTAACTCGCTTATAACTGCTCAAACGAGAAAAATTTATGTAACAATAGTTGTTCAAAATTAAATTTAGAAACTTTTCTATTCTACACAAATTTTCGATAGGGTCGATAGTAATCGAGATATCGAGCCAAAACTGTTTCCCCGAGATATACTCTGGATGGCACAGCTCCCATACAATTGTGAATAATAAAAAACACATCAGGCAGCATTAAACTAATTTTTAGGTTCGAACAATATTTTCTATCCCTAACAGCATCACCTAATTCCGCCAGTGCGTCGGAACTTCCACGTAGGCGATCAATCTTCTGTGTCATCGCAAGCTGATACTTTCCAGTTTGTGATTTTATTACGACGCTAATGAAACTTCTGTCACAGTTACGCGAGTACATAGAACAGAACCTGGGTGACGTATCCAAAACGAAATTACCACCCTAATAAATTGTCGAAATATTTTGGCTCGTCGCGTAATGCCCCTTTAACGACTCTATTTCCATAGATTCCCTATACGTGTTGGTCGATCGGTTCCTGTTTCACGGAACTGCGGTGCGCCTCTATTGATGAAATGGGGTGATAATGAACCGTTAAATCCCGGCGCGACTCAGTGCACGTGGATTCGTGGCTTTGCGCGAATACCTTTGCTCGATCGGATGTTGGGTTCTCCTTTTTTACTCTCGACACGCGAAATTCATTGCGCCGCTCCGTTTTTTCGGGCGTGGTGCTGTACGAATTCTTTCCGAGTAACGAGCCGCCTGGCTTGTTGATGAAACCGGGTTGATAACGGATCGACTCCTTTCACTTTCGTGTTTTCGTTAATGAAATTTCCATTTAAATACAGGTTACTCCGACGGACATCCTTTATGTATGCTATCGGTGATATTTTCACCTACTCGCGATCTTCGCTTCTGAGAACAGAAATACGTAGTACGCGAGAAACGCGGTTATATAAGGCATTATCGAGGATGGTAATTTTATCATTAACGTATACATCTGAGTGGCGAGGTAATAAATTAAAATTATTTTGCATTTTCAAACGTAGCGTAGTGAACAGTTATTTTTTGACATTATGATTAAACTTGGACGGTACCCTTCGTATTTTATTTACATTCTCTTTATTGTAAAGACTGTTAAAATATATATTTTCCCAGCAGATGACAATTCTCTGCCACTATGTTTGAATCGTGGTTCCTAATATAGAAGTCTGTTTTCTATCGAAAGGTTGTGTCTAAAGCAACATCCGTTAGAATAACTTTCCTGATGAGCTCTCTGGAGAATCTAGTACAAACGTCATAATTGTTTTCACAATCAATAAACGTTCTTACATACATTACCATGCATAAGTATTTGGAAACAGAGCTAGATATGATTAAAAATTTGATATCTTTATTTTATTACTATACAGGGTGTTCGGCCAACCCGGGGAAAAATTTTAATGAGAGATTCTAGAGGCTAAAATAAGACGAAAATCAAGAATACTAATTTGTTGATGGAGGTTTCGTTAAAAAGTTATTAACGTTTAAAGTTCCGCCCGTACTGAATTTTTCACCTTTTCGAATTTTTCAAGAATTTTTTTCTAGAAAATGAGTAGAATTTCAGGGGTATGTCTATTAACCAAAAATGATTATAATTGACCTCTGCAACCGAAAATAATTTTTCCAGAACGATTTGAAATTTTTTTTTTCGTCGAAAAATTTAGGCACCTACCCTCTGTCGATTTTTCTTAAAAATTCGTTTTTCATGTGTAACTAATTTAGTTGACACTGTACAGAAAAGTTGTCTAATACTTTTTTGTAGGTACCCATGAGTTCTACTTCCATGCTAAATTTCAATGAGATACGTTCACTATTGTAGGAGATATGGCAGTTTGAAAATTGGACCAGTTTTATGCGGTTTTTCTCATTTTACGGAGTCAAGGAACTACTTTTTCATTTTTGTTAGAATTTCTACATATTCTATACCAAAATACGCATTGTTTGCTTTTTTAAACATTAAAATCGTCCAATCCGTTCAAAAGTTATGACGTTTTAAAAATACGCATGAAATTTCAGAGTAGCATTTCTGGCCTCACATTAGATTTTCGGTAAGGAATTTTTTTCTCGAAAATGCGTAGAATTTCGGGGGTATGTGTAATGATCAAAAATGATTGTAATCGACCCCTGCAACCGAAAATAATTTTTTCAGAACGATTTGAAACACATGAAATTTCAGGGGAATCAATCATTCATGAATTTTTTTCTCGAAATTGCGTAGGATTTCGGTAGTATGTGTATTCACCAAAAATGATTGGAATTGATCTCCGCAACCAAAAATAGTTTTTTCAGAACGATTTGAAATTTTTTAATTTAATTTTTATTAACTTTTTGACGAAGCCTTAGTCAAGAAATTGATATTCTTGATTTTCGTCTTATTTTGGCCTCTAGAATGTCCCATTAAAATTTTTCCCAGGGGTGGCTGAACACCCTGTATATTCACACGCAATGAACATTTATGAAAGTATTAAATTATTAAATATTGTGTTCATCTACGTGCCCGCCTTTTTGAGCAATACAGTAGTGATTCTTAAATTGAACATCGCTTCGGAGTTGGTGTGTTCATCTTTCGTATAGCAGATGTTCAACGATATAAATGTTCAACTTACGAATCATGTCTGGAGTTCATTTTAACAATCATTACTGTAGATGACAACACGTTACTCTATAGAGTACAAACGTATGCGTTACCCAATACAAATATACATATGTTAAATATTTATTGGTAATATGATCGTTTATGATGGTCTTGACAATAGAGTGTTGCACTAATACTATAATTCACATTCTTACAATAATGTGTATTTGTCCAAATACTTATGCACATTAGTATAGATTTATTAACATGTGGTAAACCATTGTTGATAAGAAGAGCAAAGTTTCAACTGTACTCGTGTGATCCTTTTCAGGAAAAAGACAATATATAAATAAAAATATACAGGTTAATAATGAACATTCAAATAAGAAAAGTTGCAATGATATTTCTACTGTAGTTCATATACGATTCCTTGTATTTACAGAATGTTTAACTCATTTTCCAAAATTTCGTACGTATCTGAAGTACGAAATGCTCTATTTTGAATACTATAATCCTCTTATTAACAGACATTTTCGTACCAATGGAACGTATTTTCAACAGTAGAATGATTTTCATTCTACAAACATTCGCGCGTGACCCAACAATCTTGAGAGGATTAAAATCCACCATTGATACTAATCCTTATTTGAGGAAACTAGAATCCCAAACATTACGCCAAAATATTCCTAAAAGTTAAATCTATGTTTCCTAACGAATTACCATGAGAATGGTTTACGAAAAAAATTTAATTGAGAAAGAAGACAAAACAAATTTCTTTGTAAGTGATAATAATTGTTTGACCATTTATAATTTTTTAATTTTGATTTACGTATGTTATTATTTTTATTCATATTTATTCCACTAGCTTGTGTAAAAGAACTCCTATTTTCGATATCGACTCTCAAGAGTCAAATTATTATTATTAAACGTTTTTATTGTGTACGAAAATACAATATATATATATAATTCTATATAAAAATAATTTGTACAGTGACGAAGTACGAAGGCTACTTTTACGTAGTTTAAATAGAAGAATAATGAGTGAAAATATGTTTTTGAATGTTTGTGAAGTAACATCTGAGTTTTGGTTTGAATACAACATAATTAAATAGTTTAAAGTAACGCATTTTCCGTCATAGCACATAGAAAATCGATTGTGTTTATCAGATAAAAAAATTGTAAACTATATTTCACGTGGTACCGTTTACAAAATCTTGTTTCGAAATGGTGACTTTCTGCTTGGATGCAAGTTTGACATCGATAAATAATTGAATTTATTATTTCACGAAGCTTCTCAGCATTTTGCTGTGTTTCAGCAATTACGTTTTTAATTTTTGCTCAAGTTCTTCGTACGAAGTCGCTTCTATTGAGTAAACTTTTGTTTTAAAGTTGCCCACGCGTAAAAATCGAGTGGTACAATGTTGTTTCTAACTCTAAAACAAAGTTTTAGTTCTCGTAGTTTGGCGGTAAAACCAAATTTAAATAAATTTAAATATCAAAACAAATTAAAGCAAATAGCACCGCAAAAAAAATAATAAAGACACGGTTACGTTGTTTGATCACTTTTAACTTTCTTTAGCCCAAAAATGTTTCAAATATTATTCAAACATGAACACATAAACCTTGTAAGCTTGCCTGCAAAAGGTGTTATAGCAATCTTTGAAAAAATTCCCAAAGAAATTTAGAAAAAATTATATACTAGAAGACCCCCTAACAAGAAAACTGTCACCACGATTTTTCAAACATCTTGTTTCCTGGTATATCTTTTGACGAGCTACAATCATATGGAGTAAAAAAATATATAATACCACTTAAAAAAATAAAAGTAACACTGACACATTTAAATAAAAAAATTGTTTAGTATTTTCTACGTCACAATTTGCCCAAGAACCGATTAATTTCGATACATTTTTCCGTCGATCCAAAGCGCTCGAAAAATCGTCGCGACAGTTGCGCGATGCAATATTCAAAACGGTGCACTTTAAAATGGCGTACAAGTACGTTATCCGCCATAGGCGTTGAAGCGACGTAAAGGTATGCGCGCGGTTCGAGTTGCGTCGGGGTTTCGAGAACAAAAATCCCGGTGGTAGCGTTTCGAAAGGAAATCTGACGGGCCGAATTTAATTGCAAGAAGCGAGGCAATAGTGTATCGACGCGGTCGGAATAAACGAGCGCGCTAATATCCGCGTCGCGAAACCCGAATGCGTCGTTGTCGTCTAACGGCTGCTAATTTTACGCTTTCCACTTAAGCGGGCCGCAATTACGGGCGGCGTATGGGCCACTCCGCGCCGAGCCGCGCGCGCTCGACGACCTCAGCGCGAAAAACGCGGGTCGAAGCGGCGCTAAAGCGGTCGACTCGCGTTCCTGCGGCACTTCGTAAACTATAGCCCGAGCCCGGCCGGTCGGCTGTACGTGTATCCCCGGTGCACGCCTGTGTCTGTGAATTACTTTCGCCCCGGGGGGCATCGCATCTTATTTAGGTCGTGTACACCGAGCGTATACTTTGGTTCTGGCACAAGCGTGCCGGCGTTATTACAGCATCGCTGCCGCTACTGCCACCCGACAGAGACACAGGTGACTTCGCTTTTCTGCGCGCTGCGACATCGGCTTCGACGCGCCTAGTCCGCAGATATTTTCCCGCCGTACAACGAAACCGCGACCCTTCATGCCACCTCTCAAAACTCTACTTTTTTTACTTCCTTTTCTCTCTTTTCTTTAACCCATTGACCGCTCGTACGCATTTCGTACTCGATTAAATACGAAAAATAGGTATAAATTCGATCATTCGGATTTTCCCTATAACTACCCCTCCAGACATGATAGAGGGTTAAACTTGGAGAATGTTTCTTTCTGATGCTGTATCGATGGATCCATCGTATGTCAAATTTGGTTCAAGGGCACATTTGACCCCCTTATTCGGCTATACCCTTTAGAGCGTCTTGCTCTGGGAGCCAAGATTTTATTTTAAAGGAGACATGAAATTTTCTAAAATACTAAGTTACAGATTTAGCAAAGTGTGTATCACAAACTTGGAAAAAGTATTATCAAGAAATATAATATTTTCATATTGATTACCTGTGCGTTATGAGTACTTTTTAGTTCCTTTTAATGGTAACCCATAGTTTTCTCTTTTTATTCATATTAATTTAATTTTTTAAATTCTCCTTATACAATATACAATGTCTCACGAATTCTGATTATTCAAATATCTTTGTAAGTGTTGACGATAGTGAAAAATGTTTCGAACAAGAATTAAATGGCGTTGGAGGAAGCATAGATGCAACTAGTTTGTTTATAAACGGGCGCGTAGAGGACATGTACAGGTAATATGTTTTTTAATAGAATTATAGACTTTCTAATCCACTATCCAATGCAGCTCATCATTTCTTGTAGAAAAGTATTTAGTCATTTATGACAAAAAGCTATTAGTTTAAAAAATATTTAAATGTAAACATTTCTGCTATATAATTCAAATATTATTATTCTAAAATAATGTTCTCTTTCATACGATATCCAGTATTATTTAATGCATTCATTGATTCAACTCCTCATTTCCAACGGAGCAGTATTGCATTATTTATAAAAAATATAGTTTTGAAAAAAATGCGTTAGAAGTTTATCATTTTTATAAATTAGAAAAATATGAATGAAACAGGGAGTTTAAAAAATCTACTTTTGTGAAGGTCTACATACTATAATACGGACAAAAAATAATAAAATTTTATTTGATCATTCAAGATCAAAAGATCGTAATCGTTATTATTATTTTAGCCTCACAAATTTCTTCTGTCAGATGCTTCGAGTGGTAAAAATTTTGGCAAAAATAACGCAATGTTTTTTTGGATATTTCGACGACATATAGCTTTAAATAAAATTGTATCAAAATCTAGGATAAAAGATTCATAATGAAAAGAATAATTGCTCACAGTTAAATTGTAAAGATGACCTTACTTTTCGACTCAGCACCCTTGTTATCCCCCTTAAACTGTCACAGTGACAAATTAATAAATTCCGTCAGCCACGCATGGCATCCAAGCATGCAATCTATGCTCTCGACGAGTATTCCCGAATCTAATGCTCTTTTTAACATTACTTAGAACCTGGCGTCCATTAATATACAAATTTTCCCCCAAGATGATTCTCCATTAGACGTTTGGCACACATCCTCTACCAACACGTTTGATTAATACGTTACTTTGCCTGAATTTTTTGCTTTTGCTGGCGTATACACATTTTTCCTTTGACATATTAGACCAAATTTGTCACATATTGTCTCGTAAACTTCATTTAATAACTCAAATAATACTATGTTTCAGCGTATGTCTTTTTCCCTTCTTTTTATATCTCTTATACTATTCAGGGAAGGTTTCTGAATGTTTATACTTATGAATACATTCGAGTAACTTTATCATTACTTTCTATAGTCGATACCAAAATGTAAGTAACGTAATAATAATTGTTTTTGGTACTAAATTGCTGTTCAAACAAACCTTTATCATTATTCTACCGATCTTTGATCAACGATAACTTTAAAATACTTCTTCAAACATCGATAGCTACGTCAACGCACACAAACATTTCAAATATCGTTATTGTATTCTTTTATTTCCATGTAAACATTCGTCTAAAAAAAATTAAAAATATTGCTTTTGTTGCAATGTGATAAGATTCATAAAGCGTTTGCCAATTCTTCTTCGAAAGAATTTCTTTTGCTTCTTAAGATTTAAACTTCGAAATGTGTAGAAAAATGGTTTATTAAAGATGTTTGACAACTCCACTTGTAACATTCGCTATGTATTATTCAACGTAAAATGCTTAATCGACATAGATTCGCAGATCCAATCCTTTCAATCAATCTATTTCAATCAAGTAAGTTGTTCATCCGCGTCTATCCATTGCTCACGTTAGGAAAACTGGATTATCGGAGAATCCATCCATTATTTAATCACATTATTATTTCAATCAATTATAAGAGACGTTCTGTGTTTCGTTATTCCATTTCAAAACACGCCGGACATCTTTATATTATCATTATATTCTTTCAGATTTCTGCTACATTTTTACGCGGCTAAAAATAACTTGCATTATTCAAACAGAAAATCGCTGTTTACTCTGAAAGTATTGATCTGTGGACCTACGTTTAATAACATATTTCATTCAGTTTAGCGAATGTTAGAAGCCTGCAAAGTTACGAACGATCTTTCGAAAACACGTTATATGGATAAACTGCACTTCTGTTTGTGTCTGTTTGTTACCGTATGACGGAGAAATTACGTACAATTATAATAGAACTTAACGAAGCTATATGGAAACGCATGAAATTTCGACTACATTTTGGTTTTTTAGTAAATGTGTATGTAACAATAGTTTCTGTGGCACGCTTGTGGCCACACGATGGCGCTTTATGTTGGAGTAATGGTCGACCGTAGGGGAACCTCCAAGTAGAGTTCGCCAGTTAGTCGCGGGGAATTCCCGTGCTCGTGTATTACTATCGAAACAGTTTGATAAAACATCTCTTCTTCACTACCTTTGTAATTTCGGTGTATGGTTTATTAGACCTGAATAAATTACATTTTATATTACTATCCAAAAATTTGTTCGATGGTAGTCGAGATATCGATAACATTGCCTATAGATCTGTCTAGTTGCAACCCAGAAAAAAAAACAAAATACGATAGCATTTAAAAAATATTTTCTGACTCAGATAACGACAAGTAAATATTTTAGAGGTTATGTCACCTTCGCAACGAAAAAGAATCGACATTTGTATACTTGAAAATAGCGTAAAAAAAACTCCGTTAAAATAATTATATTAATGACAACATTATGTATAACTCAAACAAATTGTGACGAAGCTTAGTGCAAATATCCTTAACCACATTGCATATTGCACGATGACATTACTTTAAGAAATATTATTATTACTCAATTATTGATTTTCAAATATTGACAACAGAATCCAAGATGTTAGTATAAACTATCGTTTAAAAACTTATTATATATTTTAGTCATGGAAACAAAAATCGTTTCGATCAAGCGTATAGTGTCATAAAAATTTCTCGTCGCTGCCAAGGTTGCATAACCTCGTAAGTGTGATGTCATGGCGTTCGAGCAGCATAGTGAATTTCTTCGATACATCGAACGACCCTAGTGCAAATAGAATTTACGATTCGAGGGACACCGCCCTTTTGTACTTCGAGCAACAAAACTCCATACGTCGCAAACTCGTCTGAAAATCTAGGAGAAAGAAGATTGAAGTTCTTTGTCATCGGGATAAAACCTCGAGGAACGCGAATCTACGACTTTAAACTTTTCTGGAAGTTTAGGAAGAAACAGGTGTTGAGGTAACTTGCACGGATGAAACAAACTTCTATCGAAAATATCTAATACATCGACGATTCCGGAGAACTAAATAGGAACTTTAGTCAAATAATAAAATTGCTTTATTGAGTCGAAACAAACGCTCTCTAACTGAATTTTGCTCGAATAAGTATCGAAACATTCGATGTATTGCTTCTTGTACACTGAAACATGAACTACGATTTCTGTATTCTCAAATAGTTAGAATAAAATGTTAAAACAAATTTTCCTAACGATTAATGTTTTATTAAATTATAAAGCATATGGCTCTACGTCTTCAGAATATCTCAGAAAAATGTAAAATTATAGATTGATTGACAAATGTAGTCACTTAAATTTGTCAAACACTATTTATAATTTTATAAAATATAGTAGGATGCAAAATATGGTAATTATTTTTAGTCGAAAAGTTTAAAGTACAAATCCTTAATATTTTCCCTCTAACACTCTATCGATAACAGATAATTGTTTAACGTAGGAATAAAGCACTAATCACGATAAACGACGTTACACTCTGGTCATTTACCGATACGTATTAAGTACTAAAATTGTGGTAGTTTAATAGTCCGTATTAAAAGATAATTACCGCCAATTTAGGAAGAAATGAATCAGAATAATATACTTCGAATCTCGTTAAAACTCTATTTTCTTCCATTTTTTTTTTTAATAGGAAGCCTTCGATCGCGTTTCACGATCACAAAATTATGCAGCTGCGAATGTTTTATTTCTGTGAACGGCGATTTAGGAGATCGTAGAACGGATTAAAGACATTCTCGTTGCGAGCGAGCAATTTTAATGAATTTTCCGCTAATTCGAGCACGAGACGATTTGTGTCAATAAACTTTATCGAACATTAATAATGTTCCACGTGGCCATATTAATTGTCCATCCAACTGTCGATCGAAGATATATTTGCCGGGCTCCGTTTGCACCGTGGTCCATTTAGAGACAACAATTTCCGTTTCACACCGCGACACGTGGGTATTTCCGTTTGCATCACAAGGACATCATTAGAGATAAGAATTACGAGTATTCCTGGCTTTAATGCGCTCGAGAATTATGCCTTCTTAATTACTTCGTCGCGCGTGCCACGTTATTACGGGCTTTCGTTCAGAAGTCAACGACACCGAGCTGCTTAGCAAATAGGCCATCAACATTTATCGAATGTTTACGGGAAACGATATTCCATCGACGATTCAATCGAAAGATCGTTGCCAAAAATTATTATTCTTTTCTTTTCAAGTTGATATTTATTCTCTATACGATTTCCTTTTAATGTGATTTATTATTCAAGATGAATAATTTGAGAAAAATTTATTTTCTCTGAGACCAGATACATCGAATTAATTTTATTGCCTATATTTTAGGAAAGATTAAAAAATAATTATGAAACACTTTATTTGGGCCTCAAAGTCAAAATGTTTTCTTCGAATGTCTTCTAAACTGGATATTGATATCTAATGGGTTAGATATAGTTTTTCTACTTGCTCTGATTCTTCCTCAAAGATTTCCAAATCCATGATTTCATGTAAACAAAGGCTCGCCTATTCAAACGACTTTATCGTTCTCGTAGGACAGATAAGATCGGTTTTTGAAAGAAAAGCGAGTTATTGTTCTTCTTCTTTTTGTAAAAGAAAATATTTTCATCGTGATTTACACAGTAATAAGAGATAGGGAATTTTGTTGGAAATTGGACGCAACACCAACTGCATTCGGCAGTCAATAAAAGTTGTCGATATCGTATTTACTGCGTCGTATTTCAAATTTACTGTCGTGTTCTTACATGCTGTCTACGTTTCACGAAGTACATTTCAGTTAGTGACTGGAGAATTCGAACTCGAACGGAGTGTGGGATGAGTATTAAATACAATGCTTAGATGCGCGAACGTGCCTTTTATTGATACCAAAATGTCTCGTTAAACAGTTAGTCATCGTTGCCCTTATCTTAACACTTTCAAACGCATAGCGATAAGAAGACAATACAAGAAAATATGTGTCGTTCTATTTTTAAAATGTTTCATCTAGCAGGTGCTCAATCGATCTTAGGTTTCGATTAAGTTTATTTATAATTAATTAGGAATGAACTGTGTTATAATATTTTTAAATTATTTGCTTTTTTCTTGATATTTTTTCATTCTGAATATTAATTATTCTTCTCTCTCCTTCATACGATAATTTAATTACGAAACTCTTTGCACTCGGTGTGCATTTCTGTTCCACCGACTCGATAATTAAATACAGAATTTTTCTTGAAATATTTACGACTATGTGTTCACCGTGAAAAAGAAATATCAGATTTCATATATAAGTTTATTAATTTACGAAATTTTTCAAATATTAAGCTTTATAGATTTCTGCAGTGTCAAATGTATGCAGTGGTAAATGAAATAAATAATTCAAAATTCAGAGGCGAAGTGACATACTTAGAACAATGACAATTTTACAGACAAAATTATTTTTAAATTTCGCTCGAGACTATACGATGTTTCTGAAAGTTACGTGCCCGTCATTTTAATTATGCATAACAACAGATTATTGAAAAATTAAAGTTTAAATATTTTGTTTAATTTGACTGGCAATTATTGAACATTTATAATGTTTTAAAATAGCTACATAATTTGACAGTTAATAATTCGAAATCTTTATATACAGAGTGGATTACATAATTTCGTTCACTTTAAATTTCTAGTATTTAAATTTTTTTAATTTTTTTTATTTCCTTCAGACATTGATTACAGAGTTATTATAGAATTTATAATAGATATTATAATCAGGATAGACAAGTAACGTGGTTCATCCTGTATACTAATATATGTCATCCGATAATTTTCGGTTCTTTGTTTATTCATTTAAAGATCCCTATTTCTAACCCCTTGTCGTGCAACACCGAGCTTAACTCGTTAGAAGTTCTTTATGCCAAACTGCACAATGAAGAGCTACCCTCGTCATGAGGTTTAATGTACTAGAAACCACACAATTTCACATTCTCGAAATATTGATAAATGCAAGCTGTTCTTTTTTCTGTGACCATCAGACACACGAATTCGTAAAAGAGAAATAAATAGAATGCACTTGAATAATTACTGCTAATTAAATCATACGACAAGCAGTTAATAAGTAGATTGTAGACATTGTAGTCATCGTTAGTCAGCAAATCAATTGACCCTAACCCAGCCTAGACTTTTTATACTTTCCTGATATAAAAAACGAAGAAAGACACACGTATTGTAAATAAATTTAATCCTAAAAGTAAGTTGCTTGAATTTGATAATATAAACTATCTGGTATTTTAATATCACCGTTAATTCTTCTTTTATAATATATTTAATAAAATTAAGACTTTGAGGGTGCTCCTCGTCAGGATGGAAACGTAAAAATCGTAACTATTTCTACGTGGGGTTCTTTATTCGCACCATTTTGTCCGAAAAATATTTTCAATCGACAGCTAGTTAATCAGAATTGGATATTTGCAACGGCATAAATTGTGTCATAGTTGCAATAGGTCGTGCTGCATGCTTTATTTATTTTTAACTATGCGCACGTTGGCGTTTATGCTCGAGAAATTACACGGTCCGCGGGTTAAAGGCTACTAAACTCTATTCGCGAGAAATGGCTAACAAGGAAGCACATTTTGTTGCCAGGTTCGCGTTTCACTTACTGTTTTTGCTCTATTAAACGACATATCGGTGCACAGAGTTCGACATTAAGTTGCTTTTATTTTGAACGTGCCAGAAGTCATTACGAAATGTCTCAACATTGTCTGCAGTCACAGAGGATAATTTAAAGATTATAGTAGGCGACGTAACAGATACGATTATTTAAATTGAGAAAGAATGTAAAAAACAAAGTCGAGCAATGTTTGACTGCTTCAAACTTTCGAAGATTAAATAAATAAAATTTTACAAGTTACACGATCTAATTATTACAGGATACATTTAAAATTCCAAAATACACTTCCACGAATAAAAACGATATAAACAATGTTTCGACAGTGAAATGACACAATCTAATATTTATGATTATTTACTATTTATGCTTTTAATGCTTTTAACACTTTTTTATACTTGAAAAATGCATTGCTTAATATTAAAAAGTGTAAATAAATATTATATTATATTATATTCGTTACATTGTCGAAGAGGTTAACAAGATTCTATATCAGTTAATAAATAATAAAAGAATATACATTCTAAATTCAATGATATTTTATGGATGAAAGTTGATTGTAAATAAAAACTGACAGAAATGTTACTTAATACTTATGAAAAGAGACATACATAATATAGCAAATAATGGTGTATTTATTCGAGGAATTAAGGAGGTCTTCTATTATGAACCTATGAAAAAATCAAACTTTAAAATATCGCCATTTTTTTAATCATTGACTTTTTCCTTGTGTTCTAGTACCTGTTACAGTCAATTTTATACTAATTAAGAATTTTACGTTTTCTCATTTTACACAAATACAATGGCCACAATCATGACACCGTGGAATAACTTTTTCTAAAAGGGTTGTTTGATCATGTTTGCGAGAAACTAATACCACTAATTTTAACTTTTTTTAGCCCAAAAATGTTTAAAATGTTATTCAAACATAAACACATAAACCTTGTAAGCTTGTCTGTAAAAGGTATTATTGTCTTTGGAAAAAAATTCCCAAAGAAACTTGGAAAAAAATTTCATACTAGAAAACTCCCTTAAAAAAAAACGAATATACACACACAATACAATATTTACTCTTACGAACACACTTCTTAGAAATATTTACTAACATTTTTGTCACATTCTTTATGTACAATATAAAAAGTTGACTTTCAGCTATAAAATATTGTTGAACTTTTACCTTACATGCACTTTATCCAAAATTAGGAACAATTTAAGTAAACAATTCCCCACTTTTTACTCTATGAACTTTCCATTTCAATCACTTTTGTAATAACTTTTCTGTCACGTCTGCGGATTTACGTATCTTTGGGATCTAAAAAGCGATGTGTCACCAACACTTTAGAGTGATACAAAATTTGGAAAGATTACGATTAGATGGCCCCTTGTTTAGCTGTTAAATTTGTGTTCTTGGGGTCATTTTAAGAAAGAAATGTGTATGTCACAGGTATCGAATGGGCCTGGTTTAGCCACTAAACTAGATTTCCTATTTTTTATAAATCTGCAAATATCTTGGTAACTATGCGAAATATGGCAAAATATCAAGAGGCCTTTTTTATAGAAAATTAAATTTCCAACAATTTATGTTCTGTGACATTTTTTTATCAGCTGCACAGTTTTCGAATATATTTATATTTCGGTGAAGTTGCAGAACAACTGCCTCCCCCCAAAATGATGGTCGGGGAACCTAAAGGCTCCGTTCACAACTGCTTATACGAGACTCCACAAATGTCTATGTATTAAAACTCAATTAGCAGTGAATATTATTTGACATATTAGGTTAGGTTTGGTTATAATATTTTAAGATTATATTATTCTTAATAATTTATAAATAATAATCTTTCATGAAATAATAATGTTGTTTAAATAATTTGTTATTATTTCACAAAAGCAGTTACCGGATACACGCATATGTAAGATCCTGATGCAGTAGACGTACTTGAACTATACAAGATACTAGAAATTTTGAATACTTTTCGTGAAAAACGGAATTTTAACATCATTTTAATGTCTTTTATAGGAAATTCAATTTCCTAAAAAAAAGGTTTGTATATATTTTGCCATATCTCGCATAGTTTTCGAGATATTTGCAGATGTATAAAAAACAGGGAATCTACTTTCCCGGCTAAACTAGGCCAATTTGATACCTGTAACATATACAGTTGTTTTCTTAAAATAACCTCAAGAACACAAATTTAACCTTTAAAGTAGGGGCCACGGAAATCGTAATCCCCCCCAAAATTTGATCACTTTTCCCTCTTTTGAGTCCGTCCGTAAAAAATAGCCTGATAGGGGAGGAAAGCGTCAAATTTAAGCCGTAGCTGAGAAGTCGATCGCTAAGGATACAAATTACCGTAGACCAGTATAATCGAGAGAAAAGGTAATGGCGCGTGTCGGTTAGCGAAAATCGAGATGAGAACCCGCGCTTTCCCGTTCGCCTGCGTGCATTACCGACGCGCATACATATGGGGAGCGCACGCGTGCACGCGCGCGCGCGCGCTCGCCCAGCGATACCGTGTACACGCGCACAGGCGAACGGCCGCGAGCGTATCGCCGCGCGCGCAATGTAGGTATTACTTAATAATATCCATAACCGGGAGGTAAATGGAAGTGTGGGCGAAAGACAGCGGCGGAGCGCGAGAAGGAGCGTAAGAAGACGGAGATGGAACGCTCAACCGCGTGCAAAGACGGCAGGAGTCTTACGGAGAAAATAAACGACGAGAAAAGAGAGAAAGAACAAAGGGTATCGAAAAAGACCGTGACCAGAAAAGTTGAAAATCGTCCTGTGACTCGTTCCTCCCGTAGCAGGTGTATTTCTCAGCGAACGTTCCGATCGGAATGTTTCGCAGCGTCGAACACGACGTATCGATAGCTTAGTCACGTTCGCTTCTCCGATCCCGAATCATTAGCTTGCTAGTGGGATCGATACTAAAAATACGATCGAAAGTGTCGCGTCTCGATCACCCTGTCCCAAATACCACGATCTCCACATAAAACTCGCGGACCTTCCTCTTGCGAGGCCTTCGACGAACAGGGTGGACCATCGGTACCGAGCGAAACGATAACTCGTGAAACAGGGACAGAAAAATGTGCGTAACCCACCAGGTTAAACCAGTGTACCCTTTCAGATCGGCGGTCGGTAATGTTGGGTCGAACGGTGTCAGCAGGTGCAGACCGTCGATTGCTCCCTTATCACAGAAATCCAAACTCTGTCACAGCGGCACCCGTGTGCGTCGGGGCCGGTGGTCGCGGCGCATCATTCACTTTCACTGGTGAACCGGCCCGCGTATCAGACCGTGGCGTGCACACGTTCGTTCCTGCACGCTTCTCGCGCGAACACGCTCGCCGTAGCGAGGGGGTGAGAGCACTCTCCGGCACGGAGAAACGTCGATACTTTTTTTTTCCCCCTCTCGTGCCGCCGCTCGGCGAGTCCCAGTGTGCCCGATAACGGGGCTAGCACGTTCGCGACGTTTCCGCGAACGATCCTCCGTACCGCGACCGACTGTCGACGGTCGTCGTGCTGCGACCGGGGCGTCGTCGAGTGACACTCGCGCGGGCAGTCACGACCCCATCCCCGCGACTCTCCACGCGCGAGGATCGCCGTGGGCGCGATCGAACCGGGTCGACGACGGGGATGAATCCGTATCCGTATCCGTGGTCGCGCGTGCCATCGGTTCGACACCGCCGGGGAACCACCGATTCACGTCGCCCCCCCTGGGAGTATCGATACCGCGTTGAATTATCACCAACCACTCGCGGGACCCCCAAAAATTTTTCCTCGAACCTCGGTTTCTGCACCTCGCGGCAAAGTTCGCGACACGACGCGCGCTCACCACCACCACCGCTACGTACGGGGCACCAGGTCGTCGCGTGTCACATACGTCCGCGACGCGGGGGCTGCACACTTTGCCGTCGCGTTATTTAAAGACCGGTAAAGAGAGCCGTTTATACTTGTGCCGACTGTCCCTTAACGTGACGAACACAGTACTTACGCTACCGTGGCTCCGGGTTGACTGGTGCGCGCCGCGCAAGACCGGAGAGAGCCAGCCCCACCGTGTCGCTATCGCCCTCTCGCTCTCGATCCTCCCGTTTCTCTCCCTCCGATCCGACCGAAGGGAGCGAGCGAGAGAGACAGAGAGAGAGAGGAAAAGCGTGAGCGCAGCAGCGAGGAGGGCTCGACAGAGAGGGTACGGGAGTGGGGTGGTGGGACGCGATAGGGAGACATACTCGCGGAGGGAGGAGGAAGAATCGAAAGGGTCGGGGAGGATGAGAGAAAGAAAGAGATACCGCGGAGGGAGGAGAGGAGGCACGCGGCTGTCCGTGCTTAAGGGGTTACACTAGGGATGCTTGATTCCTCCACGAAAATCGATTCTGCGATCGATAAAAAAATCATTCTTCATGAAAAATCGTTCGAGACTGGAACGTGAGAAATTTAGCTATTTCTATTAGATTTTTCCTTAACCCTTTTTTTTTGTAACGAACGTTTATTGTACCAAAAAATAATTATAAATATATACAGGGTGTCCCAGCATCAGTGGTACAACCAAGAAGGGCGTTATTCTATATGAAAGAACAAATCAAAATTAAAGAATAACATTTGTTCATTTGAGGCTTTGTTATTAAATCTCTATATACCTATCAAATAATTCGTTACAGCTTTTTCTTGATCATAATGATTTTTGTAATTTCCTAAATATCATGAGCAATGCGTCATTAGTGAAATTATTATTTTGGACAACGTGGGGCGCATACGACCCACGCGGCGTGGATGGAGAGTCACCGAAAATTGTTAATGTACATGTCTGAAACATGTTAATATTCGAGATACGGGGAAGTAGTAATCCAGAGTCTTAGTGTTGCGCCTGTATGTTTATTTATGCACTAGAACCTCCATTATGTAAACCTCTGTTATCCGAATATTCATCTATCCGATTTGATATTCGAATATTCTATTATTCAAACCGAACAGAACCTACATGATATATCCTTATAGAAAAGATAACCGTCTCTTGAAAATTCTTTCGTAATTGTACAAAATAATAGTTACAAAAACGTAATAGTTTCCTGTAGTTAGACCACAGAAGAGACTGCAAGGTTTGGAAAATATATAATACAAATTTCATCCAGTTACGTCCTTCTTTTCTGCTAAGGACCACTTTTTCTAATATCAAATAAGATTTATATATATTTCCATTCATCCAGTACCAAAAATGACTCGAATATTCTTCGTTGCAAAGAAAATACTAATTAAATTCCAAAATTTATCTAAATAAAAGATGCAAGTAAAAGCAAAGTATGACACAATTTTTAGTTATACATATAATTTATATTCCAAGCAAATAATATGTTTCTTCTATTAACATATTTCGAGAACGCAGAACTTACAAATGGACTTTCATAAGATACATGCACCCAGGCAAATAGAGTACGTCACACGAAAAGTACGTTTCTCTAATTACGTATTATTGAAGATTATTGACCTGGAAGTGAAATCATCATACTGTGAAGTATATGAATATTGGGAGAAATAAATTGATCGACAAAGTTAATGTTTTCTATGAACCACTAATTAGAAATAATTAGACATGTATCAATTGAGAGAAGAAAGCATTATAGACTATGTATTTACGTAAATAATTCGACCGATACCCAGGAAAAACATGAGAATTTTATTCCCAAGAGAGTCTAATTTGCATAAGTAGAGAAAAGCTGAACTAGCTATAAATCCTCACGCTATTCATTCAGTATATAAAAATTGAAGCAAAAATGATTTTCTTAAGCATTGCTTTGGAGGATATCATCAAAATAATAATTACATTTTATGGAAAATAACTCTCCATTTTATTTAATAACGATTTCAGCAGTGTATTGAATATTTAGAACAAAAGGGGCTAGAATAATCAAATGACAAGAGAACTTGACCAGAAATGAACATTTCATCAATAATAAAATTTTCCAAAATAATTGATTCAAGATACGATGAAAGTTATCAACAATATAATCAAAATAATAGATTTGTGAATTTTAATCACATTTTTCAAAAGAATATTGTTGACAATCCACGTAAAATTCAATGTGGACCAATTATTTCTATTTGGGTCGTTCATTAGTTAGTAGATACAAAACACAGTTCCCATTAATGAAAAACAAATTTAAACTATCCGTGTTTATTTTTCAATTATCGAGCAAAATTCTACACAAACGGATAAAGAATGTATTAAAAAATAAGAATTTAGAAAGCACTGATCTGGTAAAGGAGCACTAGCGAGGACGTTGTATCGAAGAAAAATCAACTTCCAATTAAAATGGAAATAATATTGTACTCTGCAATGTACTCGAGTGCTACAAACAGAAACTTTTCAAACGTGTAGTTCTGCCGCGATAAATTTTTAAAGAGCCATGAATATTTTACGCCTTCAACCTGGTGTAACCCCTTAAGAAAGTAGGGGGAGTGAAATGATGGGGAAAGAAGGTGGAAAAGCGGAGTAGTTTCGAACGCGTCGCGGCCACCGAGAACCACTCGCAACTGAAATGATCGTTGTAAACAGGAAAGGGTTGCCGTAGGTCGTCCCTCCTCTTTCCTTTTCATCCCCTCCCCTCTCTTCGCTATGCGATAACCAAAGTTTCGCCATTTCTTGGCGCGAGCGGAACACCGATTACTCTCGCAAGATCTATTGTGACATCGTTTGAAACGTATTTAGAGGTGTCGTCTTTGCAACAACGAAGAGATTTTAACACTCAGGTAGGCACGCGGGTGTCAAATAGACTTATCAAAGTACTAAATAGGTTGATCATCTTTCAATAAAATTAAAAGGTTTATTTTTAAAAATTGAAGAAAAATTTTTTGCTATGTAATATAGAATTCTTATATCCTAGTCATGTTTCTTTGTTATGGCTAGTCGTTTCTCGTACTATATTCATTTATCGACCTCTTCAAGAGTCTTAGAATTTTTTTAAAAATACTCGAGGCTAAATTAAACACGTGCTTTAACTTTTCGAGGCACACGATTCTAAAAAAAATAAAAACCTTGGTTGCACAGAATTCTTTTTATTATAAAAAAGATGGGGGAAAACATTTATTTCGATTATTTAACATGAAACATTACTCAAAGTAAAAGATGGGACTTTTACTTTGTCTCACCTTTAGTGGGACTTCAAACTTCTATAGGTCTGTTACTATACAACTATTGTTTTAAAAAATTTCGTTAAGTTTCTGTTTAACATAACCTCGAATATTTTTTAGAGAATAGTAAGACTCCTATAGAGATTCCTAATTAACAACTAAAGAAATTAAACTGATTTCAGTTGAAAATCCATTGAGTTTGTTAAGTGGTTTGTTAAGTGAGTTTGTTATCCAAATTATTGAAGTGGGTAAAATTCGTAATTGTTATATCAGTGGCAAATATATAAGGGGGGAGGAAGATACAGAGACTCGAGCCTTCCTTCTATCGTTGACCAATTTTTATCGGGTGAAAAAAAAATTTGAAAAGTAATCTCTAAAAATTAAAACAGTAATTATGACGTGTTTAAAAAAAACTAATTGAACGAAATCCGGAGTAATTTTTCCTATTTTATTTGAACTAGTTAACCCCCTTAAGTGTTAATGGCGGCATTCATTATAACCAGAGGTATAGGTGAAAATGAGAGACTAAGGGAAGAACAGGGGTACAATGGAATTGTAGATGCTGACGAATTGAAAAGAGTAAAAGGGGGTGAATGAGGGAAGCGTCGACAGAGACCACGGAGGGAAGAGATAATTTTCGTTAAGCCGGTAAATGTGAAGTTCGGCCACGGAAGAAAGAAAAGATTCTCAAAGGAGAGAATCGGGTTGAGGTAGGCCATCCTGTTTCTTTCAGCCGTTTGTGCAATCCTCGTGATGGCTCGAAAGAGACGCTGCCGTTCGTAAGGATTCAAAAAAATTTTTTTGCCTGTTCGCCAAGATCTTTGCAACGTCAAAGGCAATTAATTTATAACGTTCATTCTTCAGCTAGAGAAGGACACGAGGAAGAAGTGCAACGACGAAGGGCGGGGAAACTGCTTTTTCTCTTTAAAGTTGGCGAAAAAAGAAGCTTTAAAGTTAACGAGTTTTGCATCTTAGTCTATGAAGAAAAATTTTTCCAAGGTAAGACGCGAAAGAAGTTTCGAAAGAAGAAAGACGTTTAAAGGGAAACAAGTTGGCCAACGTCGCGAACGTATAGAAAGGAATATACGCGGAAACTTGGTGAGGGGGAAGATGTGCACGTCGAAGGGATAGAAAAATAGGGAGGAAACGGAAGCACGAAGTTACGAATACGTTAAGAACGTGACATGGGACACAAAGGGAAACAGGAATTATTCTAAATCGACCCGCGTTGGGACAGGCCCCTTTCTCTCAGACCCCCCTGGTTTTAATCTCTTTAAACATTCCGCGGGGCAACAATTAAATTTGTTACTTCGCGTTTCTGGGTCTCGTTTCAGATGAAAGGCAGAAAATTTACATTTTTATACATATAATTTCATACGGCTCAAAGGTATCCTGGTTTTATCATGCGGTCGTTGAATGTTGCTGAAAGAACGCCACTCGCGACGATGGAAACTGAAAATGGATTCCCTGCTTTCCGCTCGAGAAACAGACTCTCGACCGGATCGACGATTTATTATAAGCAAACGTACCGCTTCGAATGGGATGAAAAATTGATATCAATAAAGAGGAGAAGCCGAAGTTTTAAAGGGACTGAAGTGGCGAGCGAGAAGAACTCGCAAAATTCGAAAACAAAAACGGCTGTTGGAAAACGATGAAAGCTCCGACGAGAAAAAGAGAGGAATGGAGCGGAATGAAGAAGATTCTTCTCGCGAGAACGCGATGTGGTGTACAGAAAGAAAAGGAGGGCTCTTTGTGTAAACAGGGTCACGTTTGGGTAGGTCACTCACCCTCTTCAGATTGTCATTATTTGTGTCGCGTCAAACTGCTGCAATTTCGAGACTCGAATCAAATTTATCAATACGAAATGTTGAAATTAGGCATATTCGGTAGCTTCGAGGGAAATCTTCGCGGAACTAACAATTTAAACTTTGTTAGTTCAACGGTTTTGGCTCTCTTCGGAGTTCGATAATGTTTAAAATAGGAGCTTCGATTGTAAATGTAAACATGTCGACATAGTAAGAAAATTCATAATACGAGTCAAGTAAATCATAATATTAAAAATTACACTGTAAATGTAAAACGTAAAAGAATGAATTTACTAAAATGTTTTGAAAAATTAAAACTATCAGCATGCCTACATTTTTCTCATCTCAATTTCCTACAACGCTGTTTTTATTTAGAAATGTGTATAATAAACAATTTTCAATTTATCCAATTGTCAAAATTATCAATCGACATGTGCTATTTTCTTTATGAACATGAAATCGTTAAAAATCAATTTGAAATGCATGTTCTTCCACGCTTGGAATAGAGAATGTTATTTATTTTAGTAGAAAATTTATCAAAATTAAGTTGATTGGTGTAACGACAGTATATGGAACTATACTACTACTTTTATTTTTCGGACTTGACCAATTATATTTATTAGTTTAAATATAACTCGAAAGTTTCTTCTTTTTCCCTGTATTCCTTGAAACACGAAATTTTTAAATCACTTGAAATTGTAAATGAACTAACGAAATCATTGAAATTATTTTTAAAAATACATGAAATTATCTGAAATCTGTAATCACTTAATTCGGAGCAAATAATTCATCAAAAGTATCGATCGTGGACAACAGAATATTTTATGTACTAACAGTTATCTGACTGACGTTTAAAAATTCACAGTGTTTTAGTTTTTTGGAATAAAATAAAATAATAGAACAATCAAATCAAATTGAAAGAAAATAAAAGAAAATTCATAAATTTTTCAAGATATTTCTAAAGGAAATTTTTTTGCAAGGACTTCTGAAAGGAAATACAGTAAAATTACTACCTTAAAGTGCATTAAACTGAAAATTGGTGGTCTTTAGCATATCACGACATTGCTATGATTTACAACGCAAACGAAATGACTTCGTAGTTTCATAGCAGAGGCGCAGCTCGAGTTCTCATAAAACGTTCGTCGTCATCAAAGCGGTGAAAGAATCAAACTTTTTTTTCCAGTTTTTCGAATTACCGCCAACAATGGGAGAAGTTACTTTCGGGAGTTTCGCGACGAAGAAAGGAGACCTCCGTTACGATAGACAAAATGAACGATAAATAGGAAAGTTCAGCTCGAATAATATACAAGCTCGTTCTTCTAGAAAAAGTCAGATACGAGACGACGAAGGGAAGCGGAAAGAGCAAAAAGAGAATGAATAAAATTGCTTGGCGTGGCATGCAATGAGGACATACCTCGCCCATACTTTTCCAGAATTATAATTTAGCATGAAGTTAAGTTCGGACGAATGTAAATGTTCGCGAGGTATTTTTTCTTCACGGTTTTACAGAAGACGCTCTTTAATGCGGAAGAAAGGTCTAAAAAATGACGCTAGAAAGTGGAAGAGAACCAAGGGCTTTCAGCCGCGAATGCAAATGTCCTACGGCTTGTTGTAAATAGAACCTTTTTGCGTCATTGCTGACATAAGTGTTACGTTTCCTTCGTTAATAGTGGGCAAGTGACGTTGCCTGAACGGCCGTCGAGTCTCAAATTTTCTTCAGATTGGTACAATCTCTTTGAAAAGAAACGACCACAAATTCAAAGACGAAATTCTGAGTACGAAATCAAAGGTGGGTGAAAACTCGACGCGATAATGTTTAAGTTTATCTCGAGACGACTTCTAAACGTTGTTCGCAAATTTTTATTTTATCAGAGCTGAATTAGACGTAACGTTCAAAATAAGAGAAAAGATTTAATAATTCTAGCATCAAGAGTCTTCTTCAGGAACAAGTTAATAACTTCTAATTCTAAATATGTATATAGGATGAGCCTAGTAACTTTGCCAGATTTTAGAGGAACGTGGTGATAAACCACGTTAAGCGATGCAAAATATTCCTCTGCAATTGTGTTCTACCTTCAATAAAGCCAGAGTTATTAAACTCATTCTGTGTAGCTAAAATATAAATAGATAATTTTTAATGATAATGGTGAAATATAGAAATAAATATATCTAAGTTAACTTACTAACAAGAAGTGTCAATGTAGAGTGTAAAATTGTAGAATTTGAAAATAGAAATTGTATACTATGTTGTTTCTTAACTTTTGAAATCACTCGAGAAATGAATATTTCTATTGTATTTATTTGAAACAATTAGATGAATTTGTACCATGTGTAAAAGGAATAACATAATACTACAATATTGGACAACTATGTAAAAAAGTTTTATACGAAACACTTATATAACACGATCTGTGGTTTTTGAGAGCTAGAAAATAATTCAAAATGGAGACAAATGTTCTTTTCTTATTTTAGTTAATTTATATCGGAAGAAAATCGTACTCTCTTATGATTGAAACGTAATGAAGAATTAAATTAATTTATAGAATATTTAATTTAATTTTTGTTATTTATCGTCTGTATCACACAAATTTTGTCGTATTCTATATGTAAGTTAATCATTTAATTATGAGGTACATAAAATATCACAACATAAGTATGTATTCGAATACATTCGGTACTATATTTAAAAAATATATTGATATATTTCCGAGTATAATGAATAGATATTTAGAAGGAATCGAATTCTATGTGTCGAAAGATTTATGACGACGCTTCGTGCACTCGCCAGCAGAGGGCTACGCTCTCTCACAAGTACTCAACTGACCGCCTATTCAATGTTCCTGTATCTCTCTGTATGTAACTTGATTTAATTATGTTTTCTACAGTTTTTTTAGTGCCATTTTTCTATACAAAATATTAAATCTTGCCCCTAGTATAAGTAATTATTCTTAAAGCTATCTTGTAAGTAGCATTAAGTGGACATTATTTAATGTTAAGATTACGCGAGCTCTATGTTGAGCCATTAGTCTAAATTGTAGTCCTAGTTATAAGATACCCGTTTGTACGTTTAGATTTATTGTATCCCTTTGTATATATATTTATAATTGCTTTTTTTTGCACAATAAACGTTCGTTACAAAAAAAAGGCCCAGGATGAAACACTCCCCTCTCCTCTCCTTTTTTATCCTCCTGCTATTTCGATTACTATTTCCTAGAATAAACCAAGTCGTCCACAAATTAAAAAAACGAGGATCGTCGAGTAATAATGGAGAATCGAAAAACATACTCACAGTAATTTTCAAAATTGAATAATGAAAGAAAACCCGGTGAAAAATAATGTGGAAAAACGTGAGGTTAGCTACGACTCCCGGAGGTCTTCTTAGGGTTAATCGACGACTACTTTTCCTGTTGCGAAACCACCCTCTTCATGCTCGCTCGGAGAGAGGGTCACGCCCCGAACGGCAAACGTTGATCTAGAATTCAACGGAGGGTGTTCCTGGAAGGGGGAAGTTTCCCTGTTTCCCAGGTGGACGTTCAATTTGAATTTTCAAGTGTTTTCACGCGGTGTTAAGCACTTTTCCAGCGGCGAACGACACGACGACAGCCGTAGGGGCGGCGCACGCACTTGCCGCGACGATCGATCTTAGACAGGGATCGATCGGCAGGGATATGACGCCTATAGGCCTGTGTGTGCTTGGATGGTATATACACCTATCGGATGGCTACCACCCGTTAACGCTAATCAGGAGTCCAGAGGCTGCGACGAATACAAAAGAAGCTCGGCCGCACGATCTGAATTAACGCGCGGACGTCGAACCGACGCGAAACCTCGTCGACGAGAATGCAAAAGAGACTCAGGACCACTCTAGTCCTTCCACGGTCGAAAACATCAAACGAAAACAGTATACAAGCGATTCAACGATGAACATTGCACGTGTCTAATTAAACCAAATGGCCTAATGACAAACCAATAACTTCCACAAGAAACTTAATGCAGGGAAGGTAAAGTGGTGACTCTGCTGAGAGTTAACTACTAACTGCTCACAATAGTACTTTACAGATTAAAATTATTGGAAGGCTCTCTTCGAACCTGTTGCAGTTGCGTAAATAAATGTGGTTATTATTCGAAATAATGGCTTCCTCACCGATTTGGATGATACTGATACATATTACCATCGCTCGGCCTTAGTTTCCAAGATATACTAATTCATTTTAACTTTATGTAAATGGCAGTAGTATTTATTTTGACCTATAATCAAAAGAAAAGTCTCTAATTATATCTATTTTAGTTACTATTTTTTGAGAATTATCGACCAAAAGAAGCAACCCATTATTTATTATTTTAATGTATATATTTAGAAACTTTACGGTAAAATAAAACGTATAATCAATATGACATTATACAGAGTGTTCGGTCACCACTGGGAAAAATTTTAATGGGAGGTTCTAGAGGCCAAAATAAGACGAAAATCGAGAATACGAATTTGTTGATGGAGATTTCGTTAAAAAGTTATTAACGTTTGAAGTTCCTCCCGTACTGAATTTTTTTCTAGAAAATGCGTAGGATTTCGAGGGTATGTCTATTGACCAAAAATGGTTGTAATCGACCTCCGCAAACGAAAATAATTTTTCCACAACGATTTGAAATTTTTTTTTTTCGCCGAAAAATTTCAGCACCTGTCGATTTTTCTTAGAAATTCGTTTTTCATGTGTAACTAATTTAGTTGACGCTGTACAGAAAAGTTGTCTAATACCTTTTTATTGATATCTATGAGCTCTACTTCCATGCAAAATTTCAATAAGATACGTTCACTATTATAGGAGTTATGGCAGTTTGAAAATTGGACCAGTTTTATGTGGTTTTTCTCATTTTACGGGGTCAAAGAACAACTTTTTCATTATTGTTAGAATTTCTACATATTCTACACCAAAATACGCGTTGTTTGCTTTTTTAAGCATTAAAATCGTCCAATCCGTTCAGGAGTTATGGCATTTCAAAGATACGCATGAAATTTCAGGGAACGATTTCCGGCCTGAAATTAGATTTTCGGTAAGGAATTTTTTTCTCGAAAATGCGTAGGATTTCGGGGGTATGTGTAGTGACCAAAAATGATTGTAATCGACTCTTGCAATCGAAAATAATTTTTGTCACAAAAAAAAACATAAAATGCATAAATTCATATGAAAATGAGGATACTATCTACATAAATTAACTATTTTATTTGATTCCATTCAATTATGTTCCGCATTTCTTGTACAATTTAATTACTTATATAATTTTAGATGTAAAATATCGCATTTTTGTGCACCGAAGAAAATCCAAATTAAGAATTGAAACGTTTAAAATAAGTAGATATTAAACAATATACTTGCTTTGACTATATTTGTAATATTTGTCTTAAATAGAACAGCGATTACTTGTTTACTATTTTAGTCTTATGGTTCCTTTTTAGTTTTTTATATATTCAAGTCGATTTTTGTAAAATGATGTAATATCGTAGTTAGCAAAGGGACAGGTGATCGAATATTTTGTTTAGCGTAATTATTATTTTTATACGCTAAATTCACTCTCGATGTCGTGTTCACATTTCTATGAAACGCCCTACATAATATACGCGTTTACATTTTCGTCACGTTTTAGGGTCGAAAATGTTTCCGTTAACAGTTCAAACATACGGTGACGCAATAAACAAGCAAGCTACGAGGTAAAATGATAGACAGTACCACTATAAATTCAGTGTTATTTTGGACGGTGTGTCCCGTATTGTGTGACATCTGCAGCGGAAAACGCGCAAGGGCGTGGGACTGCTGATATTGCATAGCGTCTACCATTCCACGGAACATCATAATAATAGAAAGTATCAGAAACAGTAGCAGCATGTAGATATTAAATTCTTCATTGTTACTCCAACGCTATCACCGTGATAGACCGTTTGAACGCGTTCAATGCAACACTATAGTGGAAAACGTATGTTGAGATTGTATTATGCAACTACATTCTTGTTTCCCAAGAATATTTTCAATTTCGACAATTGTTCTACAAGTAGACAATAAGTTATTACCAATATATAATTTTATAAATTTCCTATAATTATATTCATATAAAATTTGTTCTAATTTGTGCCCATTTTGAAAATAAGGTTATGCAACTTTTTGAGATTTTGTAGCATATAGGGACAATTATATCGTATGTAAATTTTACACACATATTACAAATATTTATCAAATGTTTAAATATGCTTTTCAACCCTTTATAACTCCATTATGCACATTTTTAAAAACCGATTTTATCCTTTTATCATAGTGTGTCATTTTACCTATAAAACTATATAATGGTCACCGTAGAAACTGTTCATAACAACAGTAAGTTTTATTAAAATTTGTCGATCTATTTGTCAATGTTCTACAACATAATATTTTTCGAGAGCCAAAATTTCTATTTGAAGCAATTAGGTGAGAACAGATTTTTAAATTACTGATGAAAAAATTAGTATTTCCTGCGTTACGAAATCATGAACAAAAGTTCCTTGGTATCCAGCAAAGAATTTATGGATATAAACAAAAACATCAAAAGTATCACCTTTTCATAAGTAAAACTGGAGTCATCTTAGACTTCTTAAATATCATATCCTATTCTATTTAAGTATCTTTCATATCCCCAGTAAAATTTTCTTTATAAATAAATAAACAGTAGTTTATTTTACGATTCGTTAAAAAAGTTTGGTATGAAAATGATAGCAAAATAATAAAAAGTTCAAATCGATGGAGGACATAGAAGACTACAATAGACAGAAATGTCAGTGTCTTTTTAGCATTCATATTAGTATAATAAAAAGTGTAATATTTTACAGTAAGTCAATTTACGAAAATTATTATCCTGCATAAAATGCATACATAAAATCAAAAGGAAAAGTGTCTATTCTATATATGTCAAATGTTCTTATTATACGTTCATGAAAATTTGTGACATTTGTTTCCTCAAATAACTATAATATTTTTTAAATTTGTTCAAACGGTATTTCTTCTAAACACTTTAAGTCTTAAATATAAATTACTAAATAAAAAGATTCTTTAATTTTGTTTAAATGTTCGGATGTGTTCCAGTAAATGTTTACAAAGTTTGGAAGACCGCTGTGATGGTTCGAAGTGACAGTGTCCAATTTCAAGGATTAAACTATCAAAACCAGCTCAAATATCGTGGCCATCGATTCGCGACTCACCCTGTATACGTAACGCAGCCGCCCTCGCCTATCAAAATCGAAATCGTACGATTTTTTTCGATCGCTCTGGAAGAACAGGCCGACACACGATATCGTACCGTTAGGTCGTCCGCCCTCCTTCGAATCTCATTGTCGTTTCGCGCATTATACAGGGATTTCTGGTACAGGTACGTGGGAAGATGCACGATCGAATGCGATCGAGTCGAGCCAGAAGAGGACTCCCATTATTGCTAAGAACGCGGGGCCCCCGATGGACGACAGAAGGTTACCTACGTGATCGAGATCGTGCGCTAAGGTGCGCTTCAAATGAATGAGAATTCTAAAAACGAGGAGGGGGGAAAAAAATCCGTATCGAGACGTCGCGGGGGCGTGGGTCGACGTATCGCTTTTCGTATGATTTTCAATAACCACGAAAGGTTTCCGTCGCAACGGAAAACGGAAGAGGAGAGATGCATTTATTGTACTCCGTAAATGCTTGTCTACCACGAACACGCTATCGGGAAGCAACGTGTACCGTTGGGATCGAGGAAGAAATACGTTTATTCAGTGGACGTAGTAATGGAATCGTGACGTTTCCTTTTCCGGAATTGTCCACCCTTTTCGGGTACCAGACGCTGGCCACAAGTCTCAGACCACCTTATCTTTATAGTTTCAAACGCTAGCATCGCCTAATTTGCTCTTGAAAAATTTTGTTTGCACGTCGAACGTTGTGTTTTAAGAATTGTTGCAGATTTCGTTTTGGTAGACATTGTTAACCGTCTGTACTCGGTTGACCCCTCTGAGGAGGTGCAAAGAGATTATTGCTTTAAGGTGATTACATAGGACAAAATTATGCAAGTGGAAAATTTGAAAAACTAAATTTAAAATTGATTTAAATTTCGAAAATTATTAAAGAAACAAGAAAGAGAAAATATTCAATTAATTTGAATTTATATTAGGTCCCACTGTTTACTGAAATAATGCACAAAAAAACTGTAAATTTCATAAATTTACACGAGTCTTTATAAGATTAATTGAATATCATTTAAAGATAAATTAACTTTTTGTACTTAATAATATTAAAATCTTAATCTACTGTTTCAGGACAAAACTTTTAAGACAAAAAGTTAAAGTTTACCATCCTTTATTAATTTCAACAAGACAAAATGAAAAGTAACGAATATGGTATAACTACAAAACATTGTTTATGAAACTATAGAAAAAGTTTCAGTCATCAAACTTTTATTATTAATGATAGATAACTATAGATATTTGTAATAAAACAAGAAATATATTAAGTTACAGTTTTTTTGTTTCATTGTATATTTTCCTTTTTTTTGACAACTCGTAGTTTGAGAAACACTGTCCTAAGGGCTGCATGGTAACGGTATCACATATGTATGTTACAAAAGAGCCTCAAAGAGAGGCGAGTCTAAAATATAAAAAAAAATATTGGCCCTACAGTTTCATAGAAAGCAATTTGTAACACTTTGTCCATGTAAACGCCTGGTTAGAAAAAGATAGAACAAGCATTCTCCCTCCGCAGGGATCTTCTTTAAATTGTCGAGCTATACACGATGAAGTTATTAAGAATCTAATAAACACAATATCTAGAATAACGTTTGTATATTGCTACAAAAAATGAAGTAGTTATTCTAAATATTAAACTAAATATTCTATAACTGAAGAATGCCTTTAATGAAAAAATGGAGATCCTAATAATAAAATGTAAGGAAACATTCACAACAAATTCCTCACTGTACAGATCACAAAATAATATTTTGAATAAATATCATTTGTATCCAAAGATATCAATAAATCAAATATATTGTAGTTAAAAAAAAAAGAAAGGAAACCATCCCCATCGTCTTATTGGGTAATGGTACTATATATTTTGAAAACTAAAGAGACTAATCTTGGGACTAAACCGAATTTTAAAATATAAAAAAAATATACGATCGCTACTATTTCATAGAAGACAATTTGTTACACTATTTACGAGACATCCTACTCGAAACGGTCGGATTCTAATGTAGAAGAGACATGCGAACTCCCATGAAAGAAGAGTGACAGAAAAATCTGATTATCGGGAACGATAAAGCCTCTGGGTTATACAAGTCGTTTAGAAAGTTCCGCTTCTCGCGAAGTTTGCTTAATTCATTCACGCGCTCTCGCCTAAGTCGTCTATACAGGATGTGCTAAGATTGCTGATCCAAAATTTGATTGCGTACTGCACTCGTAAAAATACACAGAGAAATGTATTGAAATCGTGGTTCTAGAAATTAAGTTTTCGAGTTGTAAAAATAAATCTTATTTCCAATATTTTTTAAATTAAATAATAACGATGATAAATTTACAGAAATTAAAAAAAAAATACAGGTGTTCGAAATCGCGAGAATTCGAGGGTTTTCCGTTATTTCTTGGTAAACGACATCGACATAGCAATCGTTACTAAAGAACAGACTTAAAACAATTATAATAGGTACCTTTGTAACTAGGAAACTATTGAATTCTAGATCAATACCAACAGATACTTACTTATTTTTATAAGTATTTTTTCAAGGGGTGAGAAACTAATTATTTTTGAAATTAAGATATCTTCTAAATCAATAATTTTTTGATACGTAACATAATACTGTTTTGTAGGAAACGACGAGCTACGTCCATTAACGCATCAATAATAATATGATTTCATCTAAGAAAACGGATGTTACCTTCGTGTGACCTCTACGAACCCATCTATGGAAAAACTAATTAAACTATACTATATCTCCCTCGAAATCCTTCTATTGGTGAACCATTTTTTATTGCATATGTAGATTAAAATTTTGTAATTTGTTTTCAGTATACTTCGAAATATCTAGAAAAATATTTGGAACATTTGGACCGAAATGAAATCTGTTTCTGTGCATCGGAAGCTATATTTTGTTCCATGTTGTAAGATGCCTTGTTGCTCGTTTCGACGAGTACGGTTTGGACCATCGATGTTGGCACACCTTGTATACGAACGAATTTGGTCGGGGAGACCCTGACGCGTGTCTGTTTACCGGTTCTGCCGCGCGCGCGGTGAAACGACGGATTACAGTTATTCACACGCGGTCACTGTCAATGACCCGCGGCTTCGACGTTCTCCGACTATCCACAGAAAAGCAATCAGTCGGCTAATGGAGTTATGCTTTCGTCGTGGGATCAATTAAGCAAACGGACGGCCAAGAAATTTCAATAAGGAACTGTGTCAATTCCATCGCTACTGCTAATCACGCGAACCTACGATTATTAATTCGCTACAGACACGGAGACTTTGGTGTCCGCAAGCCGAAATTCGAAACAGAATCGCCAAACGTCAGTTGGGAAGAAAAGAACCGCGACTTTTTTTCGATAGAGTAAAATACAGGGTGGACCATCTAACTTGACTAACTTAATTATTTACCTAACTAGTGGATGTATAAAATTTTGTGTTATCGATCAATCACAAACAATATAGTGAAGTACTCCAAATTTCTTTATTATTTATTTCTATAAAATACAGTTACATTGTTCTGTGCAACTGGGGGATGAATTATATAAAACCTATGCCTTTTCGATCAGCACGTTAGATGGCAATTTTATTTCTGTCCATTCAGTAAATATAGAAAAAATCCATTAAAAAAAAGCAAATATATTGTTTGATATTATACGAACCGTAAAGTATCATTTTTTTTAGTTTGACACTGCCCGAGGCGTAACAAATAAATAAATAACTTGTAAAAGTAATCGTGCCCGATGAAAATATGGCTACATCCAGTACGTGAATCTCGGGGCCGTAACGATGGAGTCCGAAGATCTCCGGGAACAATTAGAACTCTTTCGAGGCAACGGGGAGAGAAATATCTCCCAATTTTCGAGGAACAGAAGGCTCCTGGATCTCCGGTGGCTCGTTCGTTAACCGTCCAGGAACCAGTCAAAGCGTAGAAGGAAAAATTAACAGAAAAGGATAGCGGAAGATGGAAAGGGATGATCGAGGAGGAATGAAGTCTCGCGTTTGCCAAAGGCCAGGTGGAGGGCGAAGGGGATAGCGGAGGGATGCCGCGGAGGCAAAGGAAGAGAGAACCGGAGAGCGCACTTTCCGTCTTTTCTGGTTCGAGAGAACAAGCCTGACGGTGCTGTGCGCTGAAGAGCAGACGAGGAGAACGGCACAGTGGAGCGAGAAACGAAACGAAGCGATCGATAGGTATGTATGTATGTACGCGTTATGCATATAGGCACGATCGATGCGGGCCTAGCGCTATGAGAATGAGCGATATATAGGTACGTAGGTAGGTAGGTAGGTAGGTTGGTAGACCATTGAAAGCGTGCAGGGATGTACCGTTAGCCGCGTCACCCGCCGATATATGACTATGCCCATTGAAATTCCTGTCGTCACCCGAAAACGAGCAGCTCCGCGTGCGGAATTGCTGGCGAAAGATCGCGCGATCGCTTCTGCGCTGCACGCCGACCAAACACGGCTCAGCGTTACACACGCCTCTCGAAAATTTCATTACGTGCTCCTGACTTTGGTACCTGCGAGTCCGACGACCACGATCAATCGAATCTTCCGTATAGACGGGACAAATCAAGGAATTTCTTCGCTGGGTTTATCCCGTGGTTATTAACCCTACGCAGATCGTGATGGGGGTAGTTACGCCGAAGAAGAATTTGAAAATAGAAATTGTATACTATGTTATTTTTTAACTGTTAAAATCACTCGAGGAGTGAATATTTCTAGTGTATTTGTTTAAAACAATTGAATGAATTTATACCATGTGTGAAAGGAATAACATAATACTACGATATTGGACAACTATGTAAATCGAATACGGTTCAGCGTTAGACACGGCTCTCGAAAATTTCATTACGTGCTCCTGACTTTGGTACCCGCGAGTCCGACGACCACGACAAACCAAGGAATTTCTTCGCTAGGTTTATCCCGTGGTTATTAACCCTACGCAGATCGTGACGGGGGTAGTTACGACGAAGACCAACAGATACTCGTACAAAACGGCTGAAAAGGCTGTAATAGTAACGTCAATTTTATATTTGGAACTATTACTTAATAATATTGCAACTTATAGAAACAATATTAACTGCTTCCAGAAACTTCATTTAATTAATACTATTTTGAGTTTTACTGATCCAACTGTTACGATAATTTGTTGATATATGCCGAGGACCAAAAGAAATTAGTACAAAAACACTGAAATAGTATCAATCGCTATTTTTAATTCTTTTTTATGTTTGGAACTATTACTTAATAATATTGCAACTTATGAAAGTAATATTAATTGCTTCGAGAAACTTTATTTGGCTGCGTCTTGTTCACGACAGAATTGACGATTAACTCTATTTCGATTTTCATCGATTGAATTGGAGAGTTACGACAATGTATTTATTGATATACGCTGATGACCAACTCGTGCAAAAGAGCTGGAAACTTTCGTATATTTGGAACTATTGCCTAATAATACTAAAACTTAATATAGAAGTATTACCTGCGTTTTGTTCACGATAGAATTGACGATTAATTATATTTTGAGTTTCACGGATTCATTGCTTTGCAAAATTACAACAATTAACGAAGAGAGACCAGTACAAGAATTCTGAGAATGTGTAGGAAATTTATATCGGTGTAAAAAAATTGTATAAGCAATATACCAGCATTTTAAAATGGAACATTCTTTATATTAACTCTTCTGAATAATAATTTTCTTCGATGTACATACTTTTGCAGTAATATTCCTATATAAAAAGTAAATTATTGTAGCAAACTGAGCAATTTAAACCTTGAATCGTGAAATATTGCGATTTCTTTTTGCGGCGTTTGAACCTAATGGATTAGACACCAATAACAGTATTACTGTTATTTTTAATATATCTTTTGGTTAAATCTATTCAAGACCACGTAAAATCTATAAGTTTTTATTAAAATTTCCCAAAGGAATTAACAGTTATTGAATTAATATCTTCTTCTCCAAGATTTTCAAATCCTATCCATTTCCGTGGTAGTCAAAGTGTTAACGATTCCTGCAGTATACTTAATATTATTCGAAAATAAAAGTCTTCTTATCCACCAAACAAAGTTTGAAGTTAAATCGATTACTTTATATTTATCACGCTGATTTTTCCTGCAGAAATATTTCTCGTTCCCTCCGCGAACGCCGCGAATCGTTTCGTCGAAGATGCGAGGGATCGTGCAATCGTTCGTGAAAGCGGCGTATCGCTTAACCCGGTGACTTCATCGTGAAATTTTTGGAATTCGTGAAACTCGTCGCGTTCGCCCTCCCATTGTCGCAATCGCGGTGCAACGACATTCGAAAATAAACATTCGCGCAGCAGGTACAGCGGTTACGACTCGCCCGAAGCCCGATTTACCTGTTTCCAGCGCTTAATTAAAGAAGAAGGCAACGGGGGGAGGGCAATCGGCGACGATTTTCCCCGGCTCGACGACCATAAACGAAAGTCCGCGCGGCCGGGGACAGTACCTGCCGCTCTAAAATTCATTGCCATTTGCAGACAGTCGGGTATATATACCTGCTCGACGCGAAATGAATCGAGACATTGTCGTAGGCAGCTTTCACGCGCGCCGAGGCAGCTTCGTTGCGCCGTTTCGGCATCGTTACGACGCGCGAGGTGAAATTTACAAGGAGCACGGTCGTAAATTAAGTCACAACGAATGCGGATTTGACGAGTCCGAGTTCGTTCTCGTCCATGGAACGAACAGAACCTGGTCGAACCTCGGTTTCACCTGGAATCGACGCCTCTCGACTAGCTTCGCCTAATTTTTTTCTAAACAGCATTTTTTCTTCCTCTTGTTTACCGACTCTCTAGACGCGGAACGATTTCCCCGGCTTCACGTTGTCTCCGTTACGTGGAATTTCGACGCTCAACGACGTTTACTGTCGTACCGAACCCCTCAAATTGTCCACGAAAACGAAACTTCTTTTGTTTTGTTAATTCATGTTTTACGTCGCATTGTTAAAAGGATAAATGTAATCATAACTGCCTTATCTTCTTTAAAGCGACACCTACAATGTAATGTAGATACATATAATTACTATTGTTTCGTTTGGTGAATTAGTCCTTGTAATAAAGTCGAAGTGATAAGTACACGTGACACAAAAGAGTGTTTAGTAAAACCTACAATTCATTATAACCACGTTTAATAACACGCATCAACCCTCCTGCTTGGAACTTGGTGCTGGGTTCTCTTCTTTTGGTGTGGTTATATTTTGTGGTAGATGTTGGTTTCTTTTAGAAATTTCAAGTTATTTTCTATATGTTTCTGTGACATCAAGGCTATATCTTTTCAAGGTTGTATCTTCTGCATTCATGTAGTAGATGGTTGGTCGTCATGATTTTGTTGGTTCGTTTTTTTTCATTAGGTACTCGTATGTGAGTTTACAGTGTCCTGTTCGTAGCCTTGACATGATTATTCGGTTTTTCCTCTTCACATTATTGGTGGATAATGGTTGATAAAAGTTTTGTATTATGAAAACGAAATTTTGTTTTTAGAAAATTAGCGAACTAGCATGCCCATCAATTGTCATGAAACTTATTTTTACAGTCTCATTAAAATTTAAGAGTCCCATTTAGATTTTCTTCAATATTTAATTTTGAAAATTAATCTTTTTAACCCCTTAGTGAAAAATCGTGTCACCCATATTTGAGTCATTAAAGTATTAATGGCCACTCTACTGTAAAATATTAATAATCATCCATTTTACAGGTTCTAAAATATTGTAAAGAAAAATAAAAAATAAAATTTTCTTAATTGGAATGAGTTTGGCTATAACAAATGTTGAAATAAAAATAAAAAGCCAATACTTACAAAAATGGTTATACTTTGAATTATCAATTTTTGTATCTTTTATCACTCCTGAAAACTACAAAAATATCAATGAAACGAGGAGTTTGGTGATTTAAATTTGCATATACATTTTTCAAATCATATTCTTAAAAAATATCTAACAAAAAATCGATTTTTTTCAAAGCTTTACAGTAGAATAAGTAATATAACAAAATACAAAATAATGTTTACACTACTGTATTTTTGCCGGGCTTATAGGATCGTAATGAATAATTGTGTGATACTGTTATATATTTATTAATGTATTGTTCAATATGCATGGAAGGACATTGGCAGGTGTCGAAGACCAGAAAGCTACGGGCTGTTTTATCGATTCGGTCTTGTAAGGGAGCATCAACTTTCGAATTTTAAAACGTCGATTTCATTATATTTTCTTAAGTGTTGACACCTCGAGAATAATATACTAAAAATATCACATTTTCTGTGAAGTGTGTCTCAGCGATAAGTAATCGACCTTTAAATTTAAAACTTTTTTAGAAAACTTTGAAAACGATTTTTTTCTGCAAAATTTACATTTAGTTTTTTTTGATCAAAAATTCTTACGTACAACAATACTGGCATTCATCTGGTTCTAAAAATTTCAATTTTATTCAATTCTGACCATTGGAACCAGAGTAATTCACAATGCGCTTATAAAATTGCAGTAAAATTCTACGATGACATTTTTATTTCCTATAAAGTTTTTATGAAAATTGGGTAACATATTGATTAAAGCATGTACATTTAATATAAGTATATTTGAGACATTTGTATTAGAAAATCTGTATCGTTAGAAAATATTCCCATGTATTAATACTTTTTTCAGTCGAAAGATGGCGTTCTTCCTTAAGGGTGTAGTCTTCTACAAATATCTTATTTATCATTTCTTGTTTCTGAAAAGGAATAATCGAATCACAATGAAAATTAATAGACGTATGCTTGGTGTTATGAGATTAACGAATTTTATTTATTATTTCTCAAAAGAAATATTTTATTATTGCTTTTTTTAATCTATTCCATCAAATCTTTGTGAGTTGAAAGTAACCATTTAATATTCATTTTATGGTAACCACTTATTGGCACACCATTATTGGTCGGTTTATTGTTCCCATTTTTTCACAGTTTTAATGGAAAGTAAAAAAGAAAATTGAATACTTTACTGCATGTTGTCTCGATCCAAATTAAAAATACATTACAAAATTACAAAACAAAAAACAAATGAAACTGTTTTTAAATTTTTGTGCATCTTTGAAGATTTCTTTAATCTGTTCTAATTAAGTACTTGTACAAAACACTAGCAAATTTCGTGTACCAATAACTATATTCATACTTTTTCAAATTAAAACATGTTTTATTTCTTCTATATATTTAATCGAATTTTCGACTTCTTCTGACTTCACAATGGCATTTTCTGCATAAAAAATAACTGAAAAGTACAATAGACAAATGAATGCTGGATGTTTCTTGTTAAGAAACTTAAGAAATTTCTTGAAATCTATTACAAGTGAGTTTGGTTTAACCCCTTGACGTACGATTTAATTCCAAATAATCTTTTAAACGTATACTATTTAATTTTCTTTAAATTTGTTCGTTCAAGGAATGGCCACAAAAAGAATAGATTTGTTTTACGAATACCTCGTGAATGTAAAAACGTATTGATCCTAACATATAAGATTTGATGACGGGTGAGTGGCCCCATGATTGTGAAAATTGACATCAAGAACCTGTGACTAGTCAAACTCGTAAGGGGTTAACAAAATATTTTTACCGGAATAAAATAAAAATTGTAAGTTATACTACCAAATACTGACAGATTGTGATTCAAGTTTGATTATAATGGAGACTGAGGCTAAAATTAAATGTTTACGCTGCAGTTGAAGTACTGGGACACGTCCAGGGTACATTTACCCTATTATGCGACCATCTGACAGTAACTTTTCACGCATTGCTTGACAAAATCGAAGACTGTTCGTAATTTGACCGACCAAAGACAGGTGTCTCCCCAACTCGCGATGGAATTAATAATAAAGATATTTTTGCATGATCCGCGAGTAGATTCGCTGGTCGATCCCGCCCCTCTTCGTGTTCCTGCTTCCATCGAGTCGGGAGCCCGACGAAAATGAGAAAGAAAATGGGTGGGGGTAGAACGAAGAGAAAGGGAGTATATATTTAGTCGAGTTGGACCGATGCCAAGCTCATCAACGAAAATGAAATCTGGGTCTCTCTCTTTCTTTCCCTTTTCCTCCCTATCCTCTGGCTATCCTTTTCTCCTCTTTCCTCTCTCGTCGCCGATGCTAAAACGTCGTCCACTCGATATATATGCAAGCGACCTGTGCCGTCGAAAATTCGACTGTTGCCCTTCTCCCGTCCATGTTTCTCGGTTTCGAGCTTTCGATTCACTTTAAAACGCGGACCTCTGCCACCACGAGGACAAAAGAATCGAAAGAATAAAAAAAAAATTATATAAAAACGAAAAGCTATAGCTAGCAAGGATAATCGATCGCCTACGAAAATTCCGTGCAAATGTTTGGGGTACAATATATCGAATCTTATTTCTTAATGGTGTCCAAACCCCTTAACGCTCATATTTTTCGGGTTAACCAAGAATGATCAGTTTTCTTTATTGGATTTGTTTCTAAAAATGCAGTTTTTGTTAATTACAATGTTATATCTAACGTATAATTTGAAGGAAAACAAATATTATCATCCCTTAAACCGTTGGATTAAACAAATATCGTTTTTCAAAGCAGTCAGACTCGGGCATGAACGTTAAGGGGTTAATACCATAGATTAGATTGTGTATAGTAAGTTGTATTTCCTAATCGAGTTGTTATCAATGTTATCTGAACTTTCGTGTTCATGGAGAGGAAACGAAATAATTAAAAAAAAAAAATAATGATATTAATGGTTACAAATATATGCTGTAATGGTTAAACATGTCTTAAGATTATTTATTCTTGGATCGTATCAAATAAGTTTCATTTCTTAATCAAGTTTCATCTTCTGTGCACCTTTAATTAAATAAGTGTAAAATCATGCCAGAGCAGCTTTTCACGTATAAAGAAAAAATAACAGAAAATTATTACACGAAAATGTGTTAAACAGGCTAACCACTTGAATGGATACTGTTTAGATATTCACCGCAATTACGGACAATTTCAAAATAAAAATAGAGGGAAATAATAACGTTTCTTTATCTCTTCAACGTTCATGCCTGAGTCAAATTCGTGTACCGAAAAATATGCTTTTAAGAACTCTTGATGTGCTCGTTTAAGCGGATGAAAATAATTGTTTTACACTTTATTATGTTTAAAATATAAGATACAACATTGCTGCTAGAAAGAAATTCAATCAGGAAAACTGGTCATTTTTGGATTAGCTCGACGAAGTGTGAACATTAAGGGGTTGATAATTACGAACGTGCACCAACAGTTTTCTTAGAAATTCTTTTTCACGATTCGATGACAAACGGTTGATTTAATTTCCCCTTAACGCAATTAATTCTGTAGGTTTCTTTGTAGAATCGATTTCACGCCTATCCTCGGTGGAAGAGATCGCAGGTGGTCGAAACTCGTCGCGACAGAATATTACGGGAATCACGAGCGAAATATTATTCCGTATAATTGCAAGGCAGTTACATGTCAGTGTGTAATTAAACAGCGTGTTATTATCGTATAATTGGTTATCCCATGTCTGTCGGCTCGAATAAAATATATTAACTATTACGTAAAGGCGTGGCGTAACGCGGCTCTCTGTTGCACGGCACTCGCACCAGTTTGCGGTAAAAAAGAAAAAAATAACCACGACACTGGCTTTTTTAATCATCAACTGTCATAGAAAAATAATCCTTTGTTGAGTTAATCCTACCATGGATGGTTCGATCGAAACAGTTCTTTTTATTCCAAAATGTAATATCTTTGAATTTATTCAATCTTTGAAATACAACTTTCAAGAAAGAATTGTTCTGATTTTATTGGTACCAGAAATATATTTGCTTGAATAAAAGTCGTGTATGTAGGGTGACTTGGAAAATATTCAGTACTTTGAAACCTTAATTCATAAGACTACAATAAAATGTAATTTTAAGCATTATGGTCTACGTTTGATGTGATAATTGATGGATCGCTTCTGGGTCAAAAATGGCGCCGTTTCTCGAAAAAAATAATGCAAAGAACTGTACACGAAGCGTATCAGAGGTTTAATCATAGAAATATAATTTTGTTTTCAATAATGGTAAACGTAAAACAAAACTTTAAAATTTATTTTCATTTAAAAATCAATACCTTTGGTTGCAGCCATGATAAGCAGTCATAAATTTATTGTTTCAGTTGAATTTTTCGGTTCTTACGATAGTATTGTAAATAGTGGTTTCCAAACATTTTTGAAGACGGACAGTAATGAGTTTACAATAATACAAGAAAAATATTCTGCAACGGTTGCTAAACATGAGTAATCTATTAATTAAAGACATAAATGAAACTGTTAAAATGATCTTAGAACGAGTATCAATGAAAATAATTTGGAAAATACATTAAAACGCTAAAGACTGATTATATATAGAAGTAATGGCTTTTTGTTTTGTTCAATTTGCCTTTTAATGTAAAAGCAGAATAAAATACAATAATTGCATAAAAATCACGACTTGCTTGCTTATCTATATTTATTCTCTTTTCGATTCCTTAAATACGATTAAACAAGCAAAAAAATAGTTAAAACTTTCATATTTTACTTTAAACTATCTGTTAAGAAATAAATGCTCCTACAGAACTTTTGTTAATCAACTATAAAATTGAACCTTTATAACAAAATTAAAATGTTAATGCAAAAGTTAACATAAAACAGAAAAAGAAATAATTTACAAGTTAAAATTTGACTAAATAACATTTATTTACAAAAGTTGATAGTTCATTCAAGTCCTTGATGTAACTTTGGATCAATTGCAGTGTAAATATTATTAAGTTGCAAAATATACTTGCAGAATACTCAAACTTGGTATGTCATGTAAAGTCATAAATCTGATGGAATTAGGGTTACAAATTTTTTTCCGTGCTTCCTATGGATCGTGAGGCACCCTACCCTACAGATATCACCTCCCACTTTGAAAAACACTAATTTAGAATATATGAAACTACAGAAGAATGACAAAGATTGATGAGTTCAAAGATGGTGGAAAATTCAAAATCGATTAAACATCTATGACACATATTCGATCGGTTATATTCTCACCTGTTTATAAATAATTTATTTTCTACAAGCAACGAACAAAATATTCATCTCTTATCTATCGTTCGAAATTATCATCCAGATAACAATTTTGCCTCATCTTCTGAACTTTAAAGTTATCGTATTTACTTTTTTAAAAAAAAAAGAGTAATCTTTTTCAACACGACTCGATTGAAAATCATAAAAATGTACCAAGTCGCACCGTATCGATCAAGAATAGAAGTCTGTGGGGTTAATAAAGGATTCCGCGAGTCCCAAGACGTTCCTCGCGCGCGTCCATTCTTCCTATTCAACGTCTTTATTCTCCGCTTGCCATGGGGCATCGGTCTTTTTTTCGCGGCATAACAAAACGAGAGACCTTAATGGCGTCCACGGGCGTGAAAGTATTAAAGCCGAACGGAACGAACACGTGGGGCAGGCGGGACACTGGTTTTCGCGAGTTTGCGCAACCAACGGACTCGCATCGACGAAGCTGCGAGGTTCTTGGGCGAGTAGACAAAGCAAGAGCCTCGTGAAACGAAAAGAAAGACTAGCGAAGGTGAAAAAAGGAAGAAAAAGAAGGACGCTAGGACCCAGCCAGGCCCGAGCCCTGGACCCGGAAACGATTCGGCTGCCGCAGGCGGGGAAAGTGAGGACTGTGACTTGACATATGGTTTTCTCCCTTTGCGCTCTCCCGCCATTACTGCTCTCGAACGCCATCGGCGATCCCGCGGGTAAATATCGTATATGCAGATCCGGTCGTTCTTGTTCTGCTCGCTATAATTTACTCGTTCACCCATATTCCTGCAGAAATAGCACGATCGAAAAATTCTTGGCCCCCGACTTTTTGAAAATTCAGAAATATAACCAATGACAATACGCATTTACAGTAATTATACAGGGTGTTCGGCCTACCGTGGGAAAAATTTTAATGGGAGATTCTAGAAGCAAGAATAAGACGAAAATCAAGAATATCAATTTGTTGATTGAGGCTTCGTTATTAAAAAATTGATATCGTCAACGACATTGCGAGACAGATCTATGTGATAAACAGGTATCATCTTTATCAACTAATAAATTTTATCTAGATACTCATAAAAAATCACGTACCACAATTTTGACAAAAAGTTGTCATATCAGGTTTTGCCATCTGACTACAGATAATTTTACCAAACAGGAATTAAATTAATATTGTAACGTCGCTGAAGCACACGCAAAACTCAATTCTTTGAAATAAGAGAAAGTATTCACAGGCGCGATTTAATTTTCGGTGCCATCTTCACAAGATTCCCCATAATACAACGATCGGGAACATAGTTTCATTTTTGCACTGGTACATAGTGTTCCACGAATCGAGCTCGTATTTTGTTTACCCCTGAATATGACGGTATCGATTCTTTTCCCCCAGCTCTAAGTGCGCCGCTTCGCTCGCTGCCGAATTCATTTGCTTTCGAATTTGAACGACCGATGCTGCTCAATATCGAATTCAAACATATCGGGTTTGTTACCGAATTCGAGTGTATATCGATTCCCCTTTCGGCGTAGAATCGGTGCGCGTCGATGGTTCCTTGCTGTCAAATACGAGCATTAGAACTTTGTTTGCCGTTAAACTCGAATAAATCGATATTCCTTTGATATCCGAGCATGTACCGATGAAAATGTAGATTGAGCAGTTCCACGCTTCTATGCAAAGTCCTTTTTATTCAGATCCCTATCGCTGCTTCTATTTTTACTCCGTGTAATGACTTCGCGATCCTGCCTCACCCCCCTTCCTCTGCATCCCTGTCCCCGCCCCCCACTCCTCCGCGACTATTTCACAATGCGTTTTCCGATAGCGATTTATGATAATGCCACCTTTCTCGGATTGACTTTTTACGCGACGACGGCAACCTGCGCGCACGAGCACCAACCGGCGAACTAATTATGCTGATCATAGCTATCCGTGCCCTCGTTGCGTAAAATATTTAGTCCACCATACTGCAATTGCACCTTATTTTTTCACGAGACTTTTTGCGATCGAAAAACGAACTCGAGACCTCGGGCTACGCCTCCAGTGTACGACCACGTTCGTGGTGTACAGGATGAAAGGAATCGAAGAATTTGAGGACATATTAGGCACAAACCTCAACATCCGGTTAACAGTTCCGTGAGTCATTCGAGTGGCAATCGTATAATTTTTTTTCTTTTTTGTATCCAGTTATATTACTTTTCGTACTTCTATTTCTGTAACTGTTTTCATGTACGTGTTCGTTGTTATACATTGATGACGCGGTGATGATGAAATGTTATTCCCTTTTATATACAGGGTGAGTCGTCTAAGACTGGAAGTTGAAATATTTTCGAAACTGCTGGTTGAAAAAGACTTCAGATAAAACTTGAATGATTTCTTCGTATGAGTAGATGACATCTGAAGGTCAAGTTTGTTTTTTTAAAGTCATATATTTTTTGATACACTAATCGAGTTAGATTCTCTGTGAGAGAGTATGAAACTTGTTGTACCGAAAAACCTTTATTTTAGAAGATATTTTAATTTAAATATGGCGGAGTACTGGTGCAATTGAAATCACAATGCAAACGTTGTTAGGTTATGTATTACGTTTTACTTGAATTGCTATACAAAAGGTTATTTGTAATGAACATAATAATACATAAAATACTACGAATAAATCGTACTCCTCAGTCTCTATCACTTTATGGAGAAAAATATTGCATGTAATTAAAACAACATGGCTGCAGTTGTACCAGTACTCCGCGATATTTAAATTAAAATATCTCCTGAAGTAAAGGTTTTTCAGTACAATTAACTTCATACTTTCTTATAAAGAATGACGGAAGAAAAAATATATAACTTCGTTTAAAAAAACAAACTTGACCTTTAAATGTCAGTAGATCAATAATATTGTTTTCAGTTTAAAATTATAATACTGCTCCCTGTTTTCTTTTGTTATTTTAATTGTATTATTGACATTCGTATCTCTTATACTGCTCTATTTATTCAAAAGAAACCTTATGTAGACACTACTTCTCCTAAGCATAATTTATACAACAAACATAATCTAAAATCGTCTATTTTCAACTAAATTGAAATTATATTAATCCCCCATGGATAGACATAGCATTCTATAAACGTAACTTTTTACACGTTTTATTATGTAAATTTCAATTTCACAATGAAAAGAAAAAAGTGATTATTATGCCTGTTGAAACTGTCTGTGAACCTTATATTCGAACATTTAATTCCCATTTCCAAATTACCTTGTACAAATAAATTGTGTGACAAATATAATGTAAAATTATTTACACTCAACTATGTAGAAATCAATCTTCCATGAATAAAATTCTATAAAGGAAAGTCTGTAAGCTTTGTCGATATGAATTTTCGAATGAGAAAAGAAATAATTCTTCTTAATTTATCAATTGTCATTACGCTTTTTCGGATCTAACGTAGCTACAGGGACTTTTTGCGCACCTTATATGGCATGATCTGCGATTCTTGCGCAAATCTTTAATACGACAGCGCGCGGTTGCATTTTATCGTTCCCCGATCTTTCTCTGAGCGTTGCTTTTATGCCCCCAAGCAATACCTCCAATGTACACCGTCAACGTAATGGTAGTAATTTAGTATAAGTTACACTTGGCAACGTAATGTCTACGATTTGTGTACACTTTGCCTTATTTCGAAGCCACAGTACAATAGTAATTATTTGTGTCCATAAAATAATGGGTGAGTCTCTGTTCACCCCTAATTCTAAAGATACTAATTTTCACTACAGTATTTGCTTCTAACTAATCACATTGTCAACGAGTATTCTGTTATATTGAATTCACATAAGTAAATTAAATCGTAACTATTAAACGAAATACTTAAAGTGTTTTTTTAATTTATTCAAATAAGTTGAAAGATACAAATTACTTTATATCATTTTAATTATATTGTTTATGAGTATTCTATTATATTGAGTTTATAAGTAAGCTAAAAATTATAATAAGAGGAGCTTGAGAATACTATATACTATACAAACAAACATTGGAGAAAAAGAAAAAGTCTAGATTTTTACTTGTAGACCATATTTTTTGAATTTATGTCACACCTCGACGTATATAAAACATGAAAATTAGAAACAAATATTAATCTCTAAAATGTAGAAAGAACAAATTCTAACGCTTTCTTCTCAGAATCAATAAACTTTGTAAACTTTGTTAAAATGGTAAAATCTTGATTAATTTAGCCAATGATATTTGTGGCGTGATAGTTCTTTTATTTTTCCTTAGATATACTTGTTATTTGCAAAACATGCAAATAAATAAATTTTTACGAGAATTAAATTTTACATTAAAATGTTAATTGGACTATTTCTGTATTTTAAAATAAAGAATAAAATCTTACTGTTTTACATAATTTCGTCATTATTGATTTTCATCTTAGAATATAAAATCACCCCCTAAATATTATCCACCCTTAAGCAAACACACTACACATTTAATATAATTTCGTTCCACTACATTTTCTTATTTCTTTTTTCTATGATATATGTTCTACAATCACCATAAGCATTACGATGTTTAGCAATTATTCTCATCCTTAGCACTATTAAATAAAAACTCGTGAATCGCTCGATTTTCCTCAAACGTTACCATAATCGACAGAAAGAAAATTCAATAAAATTTTCCGATTCTAATCAGCAACGAGACATGTTCGTCAAAGAGAAGCGAAAAAAAATCTCTTTTCCGCTCAGACCACTCTGTTCAAGCATAATGAATAAGTATAGCCAATGGCGGCTGCACAAAAAAAAAGTAGCATTCCCATGAGACAAGTCGATCGTACGTTATGTAATTGTTTAACAATTCGCGAACACGAACCTGCCACGTTTATAAGCGCAAAGAACGCCGCTGTTCGTCGACTGCAAGGTGGGGAAATCATTGATACTGTGCGAAGATGAAAATTTATCTTCGTCCTCGAGCAACGTCCCCGAGGACAGTGAGAGTATATTGCGCCGGTGCATTGGTTGCATGCGTGCACCTTGCTTGCTATACGTGCCAAACGAGTCGACGCAAAATTTCGAATTTTATATTAAAAATGGAAATAGAAATCATCGTGTTTTTCCAGTACTTTGAAATTTCGTTTAATTTCGGTTTCATAATAACACTTTCGTTCCTATTTTATTCTAACTAGGCCATTAAAAAATATTACGGTTATAATATTGCATTTCTCTATCTCGAATAAATTTTATTTTTTACGAGCATCCAAAGTAAAAAGCTTGAAACCTTGATTCGTTGATTTAATTGAAAACTGTCTTTTTATATTTTGGATTGTCTGATCGTTATGGATAAAAAGTAATTATAAATCGCGTAATTACCCCTGGTAAAAATTTTAATGGGAGATTTTAGAGGCCAAAATAAGACAAAAATCAAGAATACCAATTTCTTGATTGAGGATTCGCTGAAAAGTTATTAAAAAATTTCAAATCATTTTGAAAAAATTATGTTTGGTTGCGGGGGTCAATTATGAACATTTTTGGTGAATAGACATACCCTCGAATTCTTATGCACTTTCGAGAAAAAAATTTGGATAGATGCCCAAATTTTTCGGCGAAAAAAACAAATTTCAAAACTTTCTGGAAAAAATATTTTTAGTTGCAGGAGTCGATTATAAGCATTTTTAGTGAATAGACATACCCTCGAAATCCTACGCATTTTCGAGAAAAAAATTCGTTACCGAAAATCTAATTTCAGGCCAGAAAAGCTCCCTTGAAATTTCATGCGAATCTTTAAAATATCATAACTTCTGAACGGATTGGACGATTTTAATGTTTAAAAAAGCAAACTACGCGTAATTTGGTGGAGAACATATACAAATCGTAAAAATATTCGAAAAGTTGGTCCTTGACCCCGCAAAATGAGAAAAACCCCATAAAAATGGTCCGATTTTCAAACAGCCATAACTCCTACAATAGTGAATATATTTCAATGAAACTTTTTTCTGAAGTAGAGCTCATGGGTATCTACAAAAAAGTATTAGACAACTTTTCTATAGGGCGACAAACAAGATTACTAAAAATCAAAAACGAATTTCTAAGAAAAATCGACAGATCTATCGTGCCTAAATTTTTCGGAGAAAATGAAAAGTTTCAAATCGTTCTAAGAAAATTATTTTCGGTTGTGGAAGTCAATTACAACCATTTTTGGTGAATACACATACCTCCGAAATCCTACTCAGATTCGAGAAAAAAATTCGTTACCGAAAATATAATGTCTGATCATGAATGAATGATTCCTCTGAAATCTTATGTGTTTCAAATCGTTCTGAAAAAAATTATTTTCGGTTGTAGGAGTTGATTATAAACATTTTTAATGAATAGACATACCCCCGATATCCTGCGCATTTTCAAGAAAAAAAATTCAGTACGGGCGGCAATTTAAACGTTAATAATTTTTTAACGATGTTTCCATTAACAAATTATTATTCTTGATTTTCGTCTTATTTTGGCCTTTAGAAGCTTCCATTAAAATTTTTCCCAGAGATGGCCGCACACCCTGTATAGTAGTATTAACTCGAAGATGATAAATATTTTAATATGTCAACATCTTTGGACATTCCCATATGTATAAGTTTGGTAATTTTTCTAGTTCTTTGTGTAGAAGACTTTCTCAGAATTACAGAACATATCGCAGAACTTTCGGCTCTTATCTCCTTTTTACACAAAAGAAAATAAAAAAAGGAAGATCCACGTCAGAATTTTCCACAAATAATAAAATTAACATCAATTTTAAAAGGCGTTTGCTTTTTTGTATCCACATTATTTCGGAAACAAACGCTTTCAATATGTATGAGAAGTAAATCGAAACGCTCTGACATTTTAAGCACGAACGTTCAATAATTGCTTCGAATGTTATTTTCTACACCCGATAACGTCGGGGAAAAGATTGTGATATGAACAAACAACTTTAATGGTATTTTACTGTTCTCCGTGACTTCATAAATAATACCACGTATGATGTTTTATGGCAGAATAGTTCATACGATATGTCACAGTACGGTGTCTTAAAATAAAAAATTTGACACGATCATGAAAGTATACTGCATCGACGTTAAATATCACCTAATCCCTCGTTCACCTTTTTCGTCGTTGGTCGCGAAACGCTGCACACTCTGTATTTTCGTTTCGTAACTTTCACGCAATTTTGGCGTAGGTTTTACACACCCATTCTCTTCTTTCTTTCTTCTTTTCGCGCAAAACACATCGTAAACCTTGCGTGTACGTCTCCTAACTTACACGATACGTTCAAGTTATACACGCGCGTCTTTTCTTTCAGTCCTCTTCCTTTGTTTCTTTTCGTACTAGCTGTTGCAGACTTGGTATTCGCATGTAACCTATGTCTGATTTCAGTTCGAACATTGTACCTTCTTTCCTTGGTTCCTTTTCCGGTTTCCTTTCTTGTGAGATATTGGTAGACTTTGTACGCTTTCCCCCTCCAGACAATTTCTACATACACGTGATTTTACGTTGCGTATTCTTCTTTTCGTGCAGAGTGCTCCGCCTGTCGCAAACCATCGCTGTACCTTCGTTATTTTAAATAATAGAAAGTTGCTTGCGAAAGTCGTATGGTTTCTAGAGGGGCATAATATGGTGGAAGTAGTCGAGCTACCTTCGTCTTATTTTATGAAATTTCCTGTTTTTTTTTTTGTGTAGAATAATTGGACAAAGCGACGAATTTTAAAAACAAAATGATGAAAGTTTATCTCAAGATTAATCCTGAAATATTTAACTAATGTTGTGTCAGAATTTACACTAAACATCGTCCACCATTAGGTATTGATCCTAAGAAAATATTTAAAATACAATTTAAATAATGAACTTCCTCGTGAAAATTGCCTTTTCTCTTGTGTAAACTTTTTTTTGATATCTTTCATTGTTCAGGAGATACATCACGAAAAAGAGAGATGTTTATTATGGGATGATTTTACTTCCTCGAACCAGACGAATGAAAAATAGTTTTAGTATTATGAGTGAATTACTTGCAAGCAATGTGAACAAATCGATACGTTGAATAATATACCTTTTCCTTTAAGTATATTGATTAAATTATCTTTCATTCGAGATAACGAAAGTATCGAGGCTGTCAGCTTCTAATCACACGTTCCTTATAATAAAATACGGTCCGCGTGATTTACCTGCGTCATTCATAAATAATTCATTTCAATTTTCGTGAGTGCAATCATGCGCTGCGACACACGAGATTTCCTGTCTCGCGGAACAGCAGGATGTTCTTACGGAGAAAAATGTATTTTATTTACGGGGTACGAGAAGATCAAACGTGTCGTTTTAACGGACGTTGCGATATTAACAGACCGGACTGGTTGTTTATGTTTGGATCGAAAACAAATCCCGGGGATCTCGCGGTCCTCGTGTTTCGCCGCTACGTTCCGAGCATTAGGAAAGTTACGGACGGTTGTGAAACAAATTCGTGATCGGAATCTCGAGCGGCTACGGTCAGATGTAACGCCGCGTTTATCTACTCCGCTGAATTATGCATTTTTCTCTGTGTGAGTACTCGCGATGGTGACGCTACGCGTCCTTAGGAAAGAACTTTAACGAGATGTATCGGTGCTATTTCGTTGATTCCATGAAGATACTCACCAAATCGTATTCGCGAGCACGTGAATGCAGTTGAGTCAGGGACGAGAAACTTACCTGGAAACAGACAAAGAGAAACAATTAGATTTTTCAGCGTTTAAATGAAGTCGATAAAGCAACAATGCTAATAGAGTTTCTTGCTTCTACTGATATTGTAAATTAAATTTGTTGATTAATTTAATTAAATGTTAGCTGAGAAAAATTTGATCGAAAATAGTGGCGCCATCTTTGACTTCGTAATATTTTCATTCATACCATCTTATTGTCCGTGAAAAACTGTACATTTCTTTGTTTAACATTTCTTTTCTACCTTTGTTAGTTTCTGTGATATTCAAGGAAATTTGCATTCCATCCCTAACTTTGAGGGTGGAAAACACCCCGTAGACATGAATATCAGCAGCATTCTTTAATTGTATATAAGTAACAAAAAACGAACACAGGACGTTCCAAATCCTATCACTAACTATGAATATAGGTGTCTAGCGGTGGAAGTCATTACGACGATGTGACGTATTGCGTGATTCGTAAATCGGAAGTTCAGCGATCGAATCCCGGTTAAATATCGCTGAACTTCCGATTTACAAGCCGTGCAATATGTCACTTCGCCGTCACGGCATCTACGATCAGATACCAAAATTTATAGTACATCACAAGATATGTAACTTTAATTAATCATATCTTGAAGACTATCAAGCATCTACGTCTAATATTTCTACATAACATTAGAAATATGTATTCTATCATATTATAGAAAATCGTTAGAAGTGTTCTATATTCCTATGACCACTATTATTAAACAATGTTAATTGAACAATTATGTTTGATTAATACAAATTTAAAATTTGAAAATGGGTCGTATAATCTACCAAATTGTCAAGATTTTCTCGTGGTCATTGCATAGTCTAATCCTTAAGGGTGTAAATGTGGTCTTTGAAACAAGAAAATTGAACTCGATGAATTTAGTTTTGTTTGGAAACAGCTCCTTTTTAAGATCAATCTAAATTCAAACGATCATTTGTTTCCGAAAGTAGAATTATTGTTAACAATCCATTATATTATTGTACACAATATATCGAGAATAAGGGTCGTTCGTTAGAAAGAAGTCACCTTAACTCTACGATGATCAATTGGTTTTCATTTTACTGAAATTCTAACAAAAAGTAATTCCAGAAGCATAGGAAAAATAGTAAACAAATTGTTTCCAATTTTTATTTTAAGCAGAACAGTTCCTTCCCAAAAATACTGTACACTTCGACCTTTACCAAAGATCCTTTTCACGAATTAAAAGAATTAGTTCAGGTTACGACCTAGTATAGCTGATGATGGGAATTATTTACATATATGTTAAAATTGTAAAACTAAAAATATAACAACCTGAAATCATTTTGTTTATTTTCAATGAAAACGACGTTTTGTCGATATTTTAATACACGTAATAACAGATTCACGTGACGTATATCTGTACGTCCACTTAGTTATTGAAGTTTTATTTTAAACAAATACCACTTCATACATATGTCATCGAGAGTTTACATGATATGTGAGGAGTGAAAAGTTTGCGAAGAATCAGGAAATATGAATTAGTTACAGTGCATGGCTCAATATACATATAGTATAATAAGGTTATTGTAAAATTAGACTCATACAAACATCCTATATTTATCTCGCAGTAGAAAGATATATTAACAAAACTGAGTTGCAAGGAGTCAATATAAAATAGGAAAGTTATGGAATAATATAGAAGTACATTGACCTTTCATAGAAATATATACATAAAGAATGAATGTTTATTAACATATTTTCAAGCATTAACCCAACAGAGGATACAACAGTGGTCTATTTTCAGCGAACCACCATGTCTGTTTTTATTTCATACAAAATAAGAACATTGAACGATTGAAAACATAAATTTCTTTGTAAAATTCGACGTTTCATATGCAACAACTTAATACATATTAGGATAGGGGATGACGCTGAAACATTTGTTTGGCGAAAATCAGACGTACAGTTTGACGAAAAATTCTTGAAATTCAAACAAAAATATCTTTTTTTATCACCTTTCTTTTATTGTTTTATAATTCCTAGTATCGAGAACTGGTGTGGAGACGTTTCAAACTTTATTTTTCAAAATGACAGTTGCCATCGTAGCAAAGTGATAAAAGACGTTATGCAACAGAACAGTATTAAAACAATGACACGGCTAATAAACGATAAAAAACATATGAGCAAAATTGGAAAAAACGATTCGTGAAAAATAACCACAGAAAAGGAAACATATCAAAACATTAATATTTAGAAATAGAAAACTATTATTCAAGATCCCTACCGATCGAAAACCTCATCCATGTAACATTTTATATTTTCCTTGCTCTGTTAGCATCTCATCAGTTTTAATCACTAATTTCACACTGATACATCCGATCGAAACCTTGTTATGGAGTTGCAATACTCTTCGAAGTGATTGGTCGACGACGCAAATATCAATTTTCGGCTCATTCGCGAACGGATACGCATGAAAACGAACAAAATAAAAAATTATCATTCCATTCGTTCTTGTTCTCGCTCGCGCGAAGAAAAGACTTGCTCGCACGTCGCGAATATACAGCTTCGAGCTATTATTACGCGTTCATTTGAAACCCCTACTGCTCCCCCCACCCCCTCTATTCGCAGGCTGGCAAAGAACAAAACGGAAGCTCGGTCTTTTACAAGAAAAAGGCAGCGCGCAACGTCGAGCGGTACCCGTTCCCGTCTCGGTTGATGTGAAACGAAGTTTTTTAAAGGCAGCGTCATGCGACTATCAATGTGCATCGCGCGAGGCCTTCTCGTTTCTTTGCGTTTGTTCGGCTGGCCGAGAGACCGTGCACGCTCCTAACGTAAGGAGCGATTGTTGTCGGCAATGGGCTGTCGCAATCGGAAGTTTCGTCTTGCAACCGTCGCTCGGCCGTTTCGCTTCGGTACGCCGCGAGAGCCCAACAATCCCGCTCGAAACGATCCACCGGAATCGACTGGACGGACCAGCGTCTGTTGACGAACATCTCTCGAGATCCGTTGCGCGAACTTCTCGTCAGCGAAGACATTTATCGATTCTCCGAAGACAATCCGAGGTCAGATTTAGACAGACGTCGACAGCAGAGCTTCATCAAGATGAGAAGAGAAGATGGCAAGAGCAATTCACAATGGTTCGCTACTCTTTCCGTCGATAACGTTCGCAAAATCATCCTCACCGATTCCTAGAACTGCTTCGACGAGCGTCCATGTTGTCTACACTACCAGACAAAATGATAGCACACGTGTGCCATCTTTGTTCTCTTGCGATAGGATTATGTTAGCGTGAAACTTTTTAGTGGTACGTGGGTCGTTCAATAAGTCCTTAGAAAAGGACTCCAACTTTGGAAAAGTGTTTCTCCAATTTCGTTAAGCTAATTATCTAATAAGTAAGATTTCGGAAGGTCCTCAAAATAGGCATCTGTTTGGGCGGTGACCTCCTCGTTCGACGTGAACCGTTGTTCACCGAGCCATTTGTGGTTCGATAGAGTATAAAATGTAATTTACTCGGGTCTAATACACCATAAAGTCAAATTACAGAGGTAGCAAAGAAGAGATGTTTTATAACACTGTTTCGATAGTAATACAATAAACAAAATCCCCGCGACCGCGTGGCGAACTTCACCTGTGGGGTTCCCCTACGGTCGACCAGTACTTCAACGTAAAGCGCCATCGTGCGGCCACATGCGCGTCACATCATTTTCTTAAGTTTTGAAATAAAAAGGAAAATGAGTTGTTTTGCGATTATTTTTAAAAATTAATATATATTTAAATGAAGCTTTTTTTTATTTGGATATAAGTATCTCTAACAGGATTAATAATATTTTAAAGCAAAAATAATATTGCTATCTGAAAAGCAATTAAGAAATCATGCTCGTTCTCAAAGATGAGAAATCTCGTTTCAGATCATCAGTATATGTCTTATGGAAACGTGAATTCTCATTGCTAGTTACTAATTTGTTAAAACCATAGTCTGTCAACTTATTTGCGATACCTGTACATTACAATTGGAATCAGATGTAAAAGGTCAAAGAGTATAATGAAATCATGGAATAATGAATGCCAATAGTCAATTTCGTATTTCTATTTACGGTTATTGGCCCAGATTGGTCATTAACCAGGAGCCAACAGTTTTAGGTGGATTCGGAGCTAACAATTTGCTAACAGTACATAGAAGCTCTAAATTTCCTATTCAATCGCCGACTACATCTACCTACAAACGTTTATGTCTCTTTAACTTCACTAAGATCTAAGTGGTTTTGAACTGTCACGGTAGCCAAGCCGCGAGCATCCTGGACTACAACCCAAGAGGTCAGGGAATGAATTCTACGGAACGGAACTTTAATCTTTTCGTAAGTCTAACTGTAAATCTCATATTCGAAATCTAAAGTGTGAATCTAACGTGTTAGTCCAACATTCCAAACCGTTTGTCACCTACGGGTCAGCCAATCGCGAGGACAACGACTGCCATCGGCCGTGCACGAAACTCAAGGTTCGTGAGCCACCAAACCAAATTCCACTTCCGAAAATTACTAGAAAAAGAAAGAGAATCGACCGATTGAATTTTATTTTCTCGATAGGAACGAGTACATCGTCTAACAATTATAGAATTGAAAAGAAGTTGAATGCAGACAGCTTGTGGCGCTTCCAATAAAAATCGTTAAACTCAAAATAGGCGTGCTCGATGCGAGTTTAATCGGACTTTGTCCTGAATTACAACCCAATGGAAAATAGGTCTCGGATCGTTAACCATTCAGGAGTCCTTGAGCGTATAAGGCGTTTTATGCTCGAAGTAAATGGCCGAGGAAAGGACGCAATAGTTTACAATTTACCGGAAGAAAGAATTGTCTTCTACGGGAAGTATCTAGAAACGACTTTTGTGATCAGTGCTGCATCCAGCGAGGGGTGCAAGGGAGTAACTGCATACCTTCTCGTGCTACAAATATCAATATTAACATTTGTTAATACTTAATAAGACAAGAACGATTCCTTCATCTCGTTGAACAGTTGGTCGCAAGCTTTTCACAATTAAAACTGTACTCATCCAAACAGAATATGTTCAATTTATTATTGCCTGCGAGAATGACAACATTCTACTATGTTTTTTTTTTGAAATAAAATACAGAATCATATTACGTGTTGTAGTACGAGCATTGGAACTGGACAATTAGTTTTTGTAAATATTTTACTGCAAAGTACTTAAATTAAACAATAATAAATACAAGCATTCTCTAGTGTTGAATATTTAAAAATTAAAAATTGGAAACCAAAAATGTATTACTGTTATTGTTTTATTTCATATATTAGTAAAGTGTCAGGAATTATTATTCACTGTTTTGAATAAACTCTACCAAATCCTTCTCCTCACCAACTTACAAATATTTTATTTCAAATCAACATATATTAAAAACATGGAAGATCCAATTTGATAAAAATGGTAAGAGTGTTTGAAGAATGCTGAACGATTCATTGACGGAGAAAGGCGCGAATTTTGAAATTCAAACTCGTTCGAACCCTTTTCTACCAGTGAGAAAGCCAAGCAAATAAATCAGCGTTCCTCAACCTATAGTCCGCAGTCCAATAGTGGACCGTCTAAACCGCTTTCAATAGAAACGTACTCAATGTTATCTTTCACGTGTAAAAATTACTTTCAAATATGTATATAATTTTGTTTATTTATATCATATGATCCAAATGTGAGATGCTCGCTTTAAATCTTGAGTTGAGTCGTGGAAGTCCGCGATAGCAAAAAATTATTTAAAGGGGGTCCGTGGGAGGCGTGAGGTTAAGAACCGCTGGGTATAGACTACGATGGCGCCGCGATGGCCGCCGCGGGACGCACAGACTGGGTCGGTAAGGCCGGGCATCAACGATAACTCCATAGGAGTCGGTCGATACGGTCGGTCTCCCAACGGTCTCCGGACTTCGGTCGGCGTCATAGGATTGGTCCACGGTATTCACGGCGTCAGCAGCGTCATCTGACGTGGTATTCAGTACCACGGCGGCGACCGGCCTTGCAAGGCTGCAGGCCATCGAACTCTTGGCCTACTGTCGCGCCACGTAATACGTGTGTACGATGCTCGAGAACGAGGATAACTGGCATGCGAGAGGGAAAAAGGATGAACGATCCGGTGGGAGCGGTCTAACTCTGAAAACCTGAAAGCGGGGTGACCGAGACCAGTGCCGTATTATCCGAGGAATCCAACGATTTAGAATTTCAGACAAATTAAATGGCGATTAAGTCCGAGACTGGCTCGGGTGCACTTTATTTGAAATAATACAACGAACAATCGTTTGAAATAATCAGATTATTTTGAATACTTTATTATTTTTATTTCACAAATAATATAAAAAGCTAGCTTTAGTTTGTGTTCAATTTAGATAAATTATTTTCAAATAATATTTTATTTCGACTGCTTCACTCAAATAAAATGATAAATAATTTAACATACGAATTATTTAATTAATTGGGAGTGAATGTACCTGAAAATTATTGTAGCAAGTTAATTATACGTAATTAAATTATACTTATACATGGAATGCAATTATTATAATTTAACTGCATTTGCTTTCAAAATTGTTCTCGTCTCAAACAGATCATCAAAAAGAGATACATACTAAAGTACGAAAGGTATCATATATAAAATTACTTTTTTTGCCCACAATTTAAATATTTTACTATTAGTTGATTAAATTACAACCGAATGAATTTCAGTCGACGAATCACTATTATTTACACTCGTTTTTCACTCTACTACTTTATATCACATTTATTAGATAGTATTACTTCATTCGTTTCTTTTTAACGACTAACTTTGCTGTTTCAAAGGAAGTCACTTAAACTAACGCAGTTCACTTATCAGTGTTTACTTAGCTTTTATATATTTATCCTTTATTAATATGTGTTTTAAACTTGTGTTTATTGATGCATTTTTGATGTAGTTGAGATGATAAAATTAGAAAGTATTTAAAAAAATATCTGAATAAACTTTGACTAAATAATAAATAAAATAGAACATTATTTTATTTTAAAACCAAATAATCTAAATTGTTTTATTTCCCTTCTAATGTTTCTTTCTTAATTTCTACTTTCGAAAATAGAATTATCGATATATGATTTTATCTTGTTTGTTTCCTAGCATTTATGTTAGAAGAAGAAAAAGATGATTGATTATATCCTTATCTCTTTATAATGTGTTTGCTCATTAGATGAGTATATGACTATTTCCTATTATCTACTGACAGTATCAATCAAGTTAAATATTAAATAAAAACGTTTGTTCATTTATTTTTTTACAAAAATTGTATTTTTTATTTTTAAAACTTCCAATAAACTGAAATATTTTTAAATAGGATTCGCGAATTTCACGAACCAAAAATGGAGAAGAAATTCAGTGTTCTAAAGATGTTCAGAAAGAAATTAAATATATAAACATTTTCATATAGTTTTCTAGATACTAATAATCTACTTTTCTATACTTTGTGGAGGACTTAAATTACAGATTGAAACGTTTTTATTGCATAAACTGTACTTGTTCAGATCATATTTGTTGTAATATTGTTTTAAATATAATAAGCAATACACTTATTCGAGTATTCAAATATTCGAAGTTCTAGCCATAAATTATTCAAATAGTCTCTGCTCTATTTCGAAGTACATAAAAATGTTATTCCAAGCATTTTCTTTGAATTTATTTCAAACGTTTCGACCACTAATATTCATGTTACCTCACCAGTAACAAAAATATTTAATAGGGCTATAGAAATTAGTAGTTGATATGTTTGAAATCAGTTAAAAAAAGATGTTTGGAATAACATATTCGAACACTAATTTTTTTAATTTATTGTCCCTTTTCCAACAATTTCAACGAACATTAATTCCTTTTGTTTGAAATGCTTTGACATAAAATTTCGATGCGAGTCGATTCTAATTACGATCTGTACGAGATAAAGGCCGACCCAATTTATACCCAAACATTCGTGAAAACGTATCATTTGAATAAAAAGAAACAATATTATAGAACTCGTTTCAATAGAATACAATACTTATTGTCTGAGCGAGACGAAGACCAAATTACTGTGGCATACTTCAGCTGAAGATGAGACATCCCCTCAAATGCAAACTGTAAGGGCTATTAACAATGAATTGCAAATATTGCCTTAGTTATCGTACTATTGACTTAATCCAGTTTTCGAACGAAACAGAATTGAAATATTAACAATAAGGAGGTTAAAAAAAAGCTGGCAATGTCGTTGCAAAAATTATCCGATAAGTTTTAAACGTTAATACGAAGGTCGTTCAATAAGTCCTTAGAAAATTCAAGACCTGGCTCTCGTTGCATCAAAAATGGTTTGTTTTTAGTAAGCATCATGACTCACTAGACAGCTGTCAAAGTCTCAGTTATATCCACCACATGGTTTCATTTTTATTGTCGATTGAAGCAAGAAACTTCAATGCACAGGTGCACACCTGTGCAGTTTCGATGGTCAAAATCATGGAATTAAAGTTCGAATCATTACAGCATCCACCGTATTCACCGGATTTGGCCTCCAGTGGTTCACGACGAACGAGAAGGTCACTGCCAAAACAGATGCCTATTTTGAGGACCTTCCGAAATCTTATTTTTTAGATGGCTTAAAAAAGTTGGCGAAACGCTTGGAAAAGTGTATAGATCTAAAAGGAGATTATGTTTAAAAATAAAAAAAAATCTACCTAAAATAATGTGTCTTTCTATCTTTTTCTAAGAATAATTTATTTCATAAAGAAAAAAGAACGAGACTTTATATTTTACTTTCGAAATTTGTACAACTGCATCTTAATCTACACATCGTAAGGAAGCGTGGACAAAATGTAGCGTAAGTCGAGCGACAAGAATTGGCAAGCTTGAATGAACGCGAGAAAGGGATGTTTTTGTTACCGTGTGCCACGCGTGTGTATTTACACGAAACTCGAGGCGCCCTTTCGGTGCACCCATTCGTTGTTCGTAATATTCGACGTCATTCAGCAGCCAGGCATTTCTATGGCGCGTATAAAAAAGCTTTCAACCGGAGAGCTGTTCGTTCTATAAATGGGGAAGCGGCACGGTATGCCGGAAAGGGGAGGAAGCGGTGACGTCGTCGCGAAGAATTTCATCATATAGCTAGAATGCAAGGTATCAGTCGGTTTTAAGCGCGCCACGGGAGGCCAAACTGTGCCACGGTCGCGCTTTGGAGCGGGGCTTCGCTGTCGGACGCACTTTTACCCTACATCGTTCTCCTAAGCTCGTTAACCAAACGCATCTTCCGCGAAAACCTCTCCACCCTAAGGAGGAATTCGATTTTCATTCGGTGCGTCCAGAGTTGGGCAAATTTCTTTTACAAACAACAAATACAAAGCGCTCAAAAATTATTTTTATACGTATTTCGGGTGAAAATATTTTTAAAATACTTTTGGGACATTAATAAGCGAATATAGACCATTGTTGCATAGTTAGCAATTAAAAAAAAATGAATATAAAAAATACAAAGCGCATATTTTGGGTGAAAATATTTTTTTAAAATACTTTTGGAACATCAATAAGCGAATACAACTCGTTATTATACAGGATGTTCGACCACCCCTGAGAAAAATTTTAATGGGTGAAAAATCAGAAACGAATTTTTAAGAAAAATCGATAGGGGGTACACGGTGCCCCACGTAACTGTCGCTATGATTTTTCGAGCGTTTCCGACTGTCTAACAGAGAAATGTACCAAACAAAAATTACTTAGTTTCTGGCGAGCTGCAACTTCAAATATAAAAAACATCAAAAAATTTTGTTATTCCAAAAATGTCAAGGTCACCATATTTTTAAATGACATTGTACATTTTTTACTTCACATTATTGTAGCTTGTGTCAAGACAAATTCAACGACCTTATATAAATAAAAGATTCGTAATAATTTATTTCTTTCCTCTCCAAAATTGTTCTTTCTCGAAGAATTAATAAGATGTTTTTCTCAGACAGTATGGCTGATTCGAGGAATAGAATTGTTCTCCTGGGTTGATTAATGCACCGAAAGATTACCCTACGATTACGTCATACACCTGTTTCTTGTACACCGTTGTTTTTTTTTTACGATAAGGGGGGATTTCGAAGTAACGTGTCCAAGCATTAATCATACGAGTACATCTGCTGGGCCTGAGGGTTACGAGGTCAGGCACTTTGCCATTAACCGCTTGTGTCCGGTACACGGAGCAACTGTACGTTATATATTCCGTCGATGTTTGTTCGTTTATCTGCTTCTGGCATCTATTACATCGTGCTAAAGCGCACGACAAAATTAACACGCTGCGCATTCTCACCGTCGCCACATCGACGACGCGAATTTTTAGACACGCGCGCCCGGCCACTCGACGGTGTAATTAATTTTTCGACAGATTTATAACGATCGATACACCTTCCAACGAAGCATAATTGATTCGAGCCTTTTTTTAAGTATTCTCTAAATTATTTAAAACTCGTCGATGGAATCGGTGAAACTCAAAATATTTGTAAAGCTACTGCTGCTACGTAATTATCGTTTTCGTTTCTATTTGATTCATTCTCCAAGTACGATGTTCTCTGATTACTATATTATATCTAAGTAAGATCCATAGCTAGCGAAATTTCGAAATATCGAACAAAGTTAATTTCACAATAAGGCTATTTTAATGTTTACAGGTTTTAAAGTAGATCCTCGAATGTCGAACGATGGATAAACGTTTCCAATGCATTTTCATTCGTGGGCCAATTCTTAATATCTTTGCGATTCCCTCCGAGACTTATCAAACAGCAGGGTAAGAAGCTCGTTGGGCAATTCAAGCCTAGTATAGTAAGTAGATGTAAACAGATGGAAACCGCCAAGGGGAGAAGAAATTCCACCCAAGTGGAGTGCACTTTCATGTATCAGACCTGTTTACACTTTTGCCTGAAAGGACATCGTGCTGATAGATCTTCTTCGATAGGGATCGTCGAGCGAAGCTTCCAATTCATTTTCGTCAATTACGAGAATAGAAGTTTCGAACGATTGATAACGGCAATGACAATATATCTCCAGTTGTTCCAATGTAACAAAGCTACAAAGAAACTTTCTATTTAATTCCGTGATCGATACGGAAGCTAAAAAATTTGTGTAGCCGTTAAGTGCATTGAAACGTATCCATTTTTTAACTAATTTCGTGCTATCGTAAGATAAATGACGTACCTTTATGAACTTAATCCTGTATAATCCAAATTTTGTTTGGCTTTTAAACAAAATTATACAGTACGAGCAAAGATAAACATTTAGAAAGTAACTTTTGATAAACACGAACTATACTTGATGTAAGAAATTATAAAACATAAATAATAGGTACGTGCCTTTTGATCGAGTTACAGAGGGTTACTCTTATTTTCATAGGAAAACATTAAATTTCAAAAATATAAATTTTGGTACCTTTATACGAATGCTGTCAATGGATTGGCGAAGTCTTCCCGATAAAAATGAGTCCAAACACGATATGAATTGGAAGAGTTTATCAGTATTCAATCCAAATATGTACCTATGTACCGTGTGTCCGCGAGGAATTGGGTAGCGGGACGACAGAGGGGACAGGGATGTATTTCGTTTGCTCCACCTATCCCTACTTTCGTCGTACGAAATATCGTTCTAAACTAGAGTGGGGAACTTATCAGACTCGCATTCTTTTCTCTAGTCAACTTTTCGCGGACACCCAGTATAATAACGGATAAAGAAAGCTTTTAAGCGACTTGAGATTAGTCCTATTTATGTCGTGTTTGGACTCATTTTTATCGGAAGAACTTCAACAATCCTTCGGTAGCATTTTTATGAAGGTAAATTGAAAATTACGGAAATTTATGTTTTTAAAATTAAAAGTTTTATCATATTGTATGAGCATCCCTTTGAAGTATGTGGTTTCCTATCTCGTATACTATATTTCGTAAACGTTAAACTGGTAAACGTTATTTAAAATTTTATTGATACGATTCATTTTACACAAAATAATATTTGAACGAGTAAAACATCAAATAAAATGGTAACATAATAATTTGCGAAATCAACTCGTATCACGTAAATTGTATTTCATTTTACAGCTGCCATAGAGACCATATTTGATTAAATTTTGTCACCTAAATTGTATTTCCAAAACTCAGTAGTTGTTTCAACGAATTGAATAAATTAATATATTTTCCTTTGTTTGTAAAGATAATTTATGAGATTTATAATTTGTTATAATGTATCTCCAATCTAAAAAAATTAATTTGTATCATATATTGTAGTTACAATCAATGAAATGTTTATTGATTTATTTAATTATTTCCTATACAAAGCAAAAATGAAAGTATCTTTAAATTATATGCGAACAGACGTTAATATTTGACGAAAATGAAAGAAAAATTTGCTATTCTGTCAATTATTATGCTATTCGTTCGTCAGTGTCACGCATTGTTTCCGTGCAGTAATAAAAGCTCGTGTACAGGACGAATTACGAAAACTCGTGTGGGTCTGTCTCTCTGGAATTTCTTTTCATCTCCATTTCGGGAACCGTTTCGCGGACACATTTATCGTCAGACTGATAATAACGCTAAACTGTACAAATTGATACTAATTCAACCTTTGAAACGGCGAGGTTTTAAGCGCGGAGACAATAGAGACCGGTCTTTTCTTTTCTCACTGTTTAGAATTCTCGAGTAACGTGATTTACTGCTTCAAAAAAAAAGAGTTCTGGATTCTGAAGGTGAATGACAAACAATGACAACAATTTACTTCTTATCCGACAGCTTTAGTCGTTCATATATAGGGTGTTCGACCAGCCCTGGGAAAAATTGTAATGGGAGATTCTAGAGTCCAAAATAAGATGAAAATCAAGAATACCAATTTGTTGATCGAGGCTTCGTTAAAAAGTTATTAACGTTTAAAGTTGCGCCCGTACTGAATTTTTTTCTCGAAAGTGGGCAGGATTTCGGGAGTATGTGTATTCACCAAAAATGATTGTAATTGACCCCCACAACCGAAAATAATTTTTTTAGAACGATTTGAAACTTTTCATTTTCTCCGAAAAATTTAGGCACCTACCCTCTGTCGACTTTTCTTAGAAATTCGTTTTTGATTTTTAGTAATCTTGTTTGTCGCCCTATAGAAAAGTTGTTTAATACTTTTTTGTAGGTACCTATGGGCTTTACTTCAGAAAAAAGTTTCACTGAAATATATTCACTATTGTAGGAGTTATGGCTGTTTGAATGTTGGACCATTTCCATGGGGTTTTTCTCATTTTGCGGGGTCAAGGAACAACTTTTTGAATATTTTTATAATTGCTACATATTCTACATTAAAATACGCGTCGTTTGTCTTTTTAAACATTAAAATCGCTCAATCCGTTCAAAAGTTATAATGTTTTAAAAATTCGCATGAAATTGCAGGGAAGCATTTCTGATCTGAAATTAGATTTTCGGTAACGAATTTTTTTCTCGAAAATGGTTAGGATTTCGAGGGTACGTCTATTCACCAAAAATGATTGTAATAGACCCCTGCAACTAAAAATAATTTTTCCAGAACGATTTGAAACACATAAAATTTCAGGGGAATCATTTATTCATGATCAGACATTATATTTTCGGTAACGAATTTTTTTCTCGAATCTGAGTAGGATTTCGGGGGTATGTGTATTCACCAAAAATAATTGTTATCGACCCCCGCAACCAAAACTAATTTTTTCAGGAGGATTTAAAATTTTTGAATTTAATTTTTAATACTTTTTTAATGAAGCCTCATTCAAGAAATTAATATTCTTGACTTTCGTCTTATTTTGGCCTCTAGAATCTCCCACTAAAATTTTTCCCAGGGGTGGCCGAACACCCTATATTTTAATATCAAGTTTAAATGAATCAAGAAAATAACAAAGTATATGTTTGTCAGTGTAATAAATAAGCAATTATTAATTACCGATTTTAAACAGTCTATTTTTATTCACATCAAAAAATTGAATTTGATATAGAGTCTAAACGAATTAATAAATATTAAAGAATATGCTTGCCTATGTAACAATGATTACCAGTTTTCAACAAGTTATTTTTATCATTATTTTTGCTACTGTATTTTATTTAATTTCTACAAATACAGTCCGCAGGTCGAGTGGAATTACTTCAGTTCCTAACAGTGTGACTGATTTAACGAATAGAGATGCGCATAATGAAGGCAAAGGTGTCCAAATGCAGAGAAATTTCAACCTACGCTGAAGGAAGTGATTTATCGTGCAAGGAGATATTTCAACACTTCTGCAACAATAATAATCACACAATCGTTGCGAATGCCGCGGCACATGGGTCGCGATAATTACTCGTGAAAACAGACGAGACTGGTTCATATAAACGATATTCGAGCACGATATCGCGACAAGTGGTAGCAACGCGGACGGTATAAACGGCGAAATCATTGGCCCCGTTGACCTTTACGAATTTTTCGCAAAAATAATTGAATTTAAAAATAAATGTTTCTGACGCCAGTTCCGCCGACAGTAACAAATTTCATCGTTCCGAAGGGTTGGGCAGGAATAATTCAGCGAGAGAATTTTTGCCGTGGAAAATGTATTTCGCGGGAGAACGTCTCCAGTTTCCGGGCGAGAGGATGGTCGAAATATTTTTTGCCACTGGCTGGGAACACTCATCGTTCGAAAGAGCTGAAAATTTCTCGCGTCGTTTCAGCGAACTACGCGTTAAATAGAATAATAATTATAACGGAGGCCGTCGTATCCTAAAAATCCGCAACTGGGTCATTTCATGCTGAACTGCACGATTTTCGGAGTAACATTTTGGATTCAGTTTAAATTTATTTCGTAGTCCTCAGCAATGTTTAATTCAGACGTTTAAAATAACTCCTGAATTTTGTTTGGAAAAAATAATAAAAATTTCACAAAAAAGATATTTATTTTTAATTATTTCAGTTACGAATATATTTAATGCGAGCGGAAAATAAATTATACGAAGTATGAAACAGAGAATAAAATAAAAGTATAAATATAAGAGTGTAATTTACTTATGCTAATAATAATTTAGTAATAATTGATAATAGCCGAGTGTAACCGGAACGAATTTTTCATCACCGATAATAGTTTCTGTAGCTAAAAAAGGAATTTAATGATTCATAATTGGTAACTACAAGCATTTAATTACAGATATTAATCCTTGTATCATAATTTTCAACTGCACAACTGTCATTTGTTTTATTAAATTTTTAATTCTACTATTCACTCGACATATTTATTTTTCTTTTTTGCTTCTTTGGTTAATATTGCTTATTTTTTTTAAACAGCTCAAAACTTATAGTTGAAACATTAGTTAACATTTGGTTAGGACCAACAAAGTCATCATTCTAAATATAGTGTATTGGCAAGTTCAATCTTAACTGCTTGTAATTTGTTTGTGTTATGGTCTTTAATAAAATTTTAACGCATTTTAAAGTATTTGTATTTTAAAAATAGTTCCTTTTTCGACTGCTTGAAATATAATGCTAATTAGTGCCCAATAAATCAATTTCTGTCTAATATTTATAAATACAATTTCATCTTTATATTTATACGTTATACTTTATATTTATTTAAAAGACGTCATAGAATACACGAATCGAAACACTAATAATAAAAATAGATTGTTAATACTATTGATTGAGTAACACTCAATCTTCAAAACATTCAGACTCACTTCGAAACACGATTTAAACCAGATAAATGTTATAAGATATCCAATAATTTATTTCAGTAATAGTAGTTAAGATCCCCCGGAATAAAATATTTAACACATCGCTGTGTCGTAGGTATCACTCGCGTACAGTCTTCCGTGAAACGTACAAACGGTTTTTAAATTTAATTTACTGAAACTAACGATGTGATTATTATCGTTCAAGAGAAAAGAGAAATACGTGTACGTAAGTTAAATGTGAATGAACGTCGAAACGTTACTTCGAGTGTCCGATTTAGCATGAAATGACCCGGTCGAAATGTTCGAACCGGTAAAATGGCGCGCGATCACGAAATGCACGCGCATAAAAATCAATGAGCGAACGGTCGTTGAAACAACGGTACAACTTGCTAACAAGACGCTCGCGCGCCGTTTCGATGTTAAGCAAATATTATTTTCCAAGCGACACGCACCTAACCGTCGAAGGGTAGTTAACGAACAGCCGGGTATTACTCAAATATTGCCTCGTAAATGTTCCTATAGCACCGGACGCGAGCGGTAAAATGGCAAAGTGCCTGGCCTCCTAACCTCTAGACCCGCGGAGATGGTACCTGAGAGATCGTTCGCGTGAGTCCAGGCTCTTTCGAAGGCTTCCTTTTTCCGTTACGCGTAATACGCGAGCACGACGACGCCGCTACGCGCCTCCGTACCCGGACGAAGCGATTAAAACGGCGCTTTTAACGTGCGAAATCTTTGCCGCCGACGTCTTAACGTCCCAATAATAAGCGGCTAAAAAATCGCACGGTTAACTGTGATTCCAGCACCTGCTTCCCGCCCCACCCTACGTCGACGCAACCGGTTCCCAGTATCTGCGAAAGGGTTCCAATATATTCGCGAATAACCAAGGTATTACGACAAGATACAGTGAGCAACGAAAATATTCGGACACTAGAGTACACGTAGAGACGCCGTTTTGATTCTTTCGAAGTGACGACAACAACGTGAGCTTGATCAGTATTCTGAAATTTTGAGTTGTGTTGAGGATTGCGAAAGCTATGTAGCTTTGTTCCTTAGTGTATGGATTTAAGGTAGGGTTGCTATTTTTATTCTGTTGAAGATATCCACAACAATGTAACGCATGAGCCTGATCAGAACTCTGCAAATTTTATTTTTGTTGAGGAATTCGAAAGCTATATAGGTTTGTTACTCGGTGTATGGATTTAGAAACAAAGTACATAGATACATGTATAGTGATCCTTCTAGGAGAACATAGGAAGGAGACACTATTAAATTGTCGATATCTCTGTTAAGCTTGATCGCATTGCAGACGAAAGTAAGAAACACTGAGAGTTAGCGAAATAGAGAAAAATGATTTATGTTTGTTTATACTACAGATTCTAGAACCATTCAGAAATCAAAGTATGTAGGTTTTTTTTTTAAATTACAAAATTTGCATATTGTTTTTTATTAAGTAAAATCTTTACTTTCCCATCAAATATTATTTCTTTTCATTGATTTTCTTTTTTACAACACTATTCAGATCAGAAATGCCACTCTGTTCATTTTCACTTGTAATGTTATTTGATATTTGAGATCAATTATAAAACAATACCTTCAATTTCACTTTTTTCCATCTGTTTGAAACATTGTTTTACAATTTCTTTAAGTTAAGAGTTATCTAACAGTGAGGAACGAATGGAAAAGTTATTTTTTTCAGAAACGAGGGACGCTGGTTTTCAAATTCTAAAACTTCTTGAGAACGTACGCGCGAATCTAGTAGGCAACGTGTTAAAGTAGAATAACGCGAGTATGTTGAGTAGATTAATCTGCGATCCAATGCACCCTCGATAAATTTCCAGCGAAAGGGTCTTAACCTGAATCTACCCAACAAATTTATAAAGCAACCATTAAAGCAACGCTGCCTCGCGAGTGCAAGATTAAAAATAGTTCGATGTTTATCTGTAGGTCGATCAAATACCTAACACGAAATATTACTTAAGCCAGGGTTCTGGTATGTTGGGTAATACAAAATGTGCCTCGCGTGTTATGAAAATGAATTCCCACATGAAATTCAAGTTTGGTATCTTAATTTGTTGGTATTTAAATCATTAATACGCGTGATTACAATTAAACAAAACTAAAAAGTATTGATTGTTGAAGACGTCGAGTGATAGCCTTCAAAGATAGATATATTAGTTGCTAGTCCTGATAAGAGCAATATCAAGATCACTCGTAACAAACAACAAAATATTCTTTATTTGTACGAGTTATTATGATATCAAAATTATTTAAAAAATAAAAAAAGTCCGAAAATGTTCTAATTTTATACTAAAACTTAATGTTCTATGCCGTGACGATGATGACATGTTGCACGATTGATAGATTGAAAGTTCAACGATATTTAACCGGATTTCAATCGCTCAACTTCTAATTTACATAAGTCAAGTAACATGTCACTAGCCGACTACGGTTTCTACAATCAGATACTTATATTCGAATTACATCACAAAGTATGTAAATTTAATTAACTATATCTTTTACACTACAAGCATCTACGGTTAATATTTTACATATATCATTAGAAATATCTATTCTGTCATTCTGTGATAGATTGCTAAAATCAAAGTGATACACTTAGGGCTTTTCGATCGTCAGTTCTATGTATAATTAAAATTTTTATTGAATAACAATTGAAACCTCTTTAACCTCATCAGGAATATTTTATTTTGACGAAAATAGTAAAATATTTTAACTCATATCGATTCGTATTATTGAAAAATTTAATTATGAATATTTAATTTAAATTTGTCCACAATGTTTGTGTTATTTAAAATAATTTAAGTACACACATGTGCAGGTATCTCTAAAAAGGTTAATGTTAAGTAAAATTTTAGTATAATATATGTATATGGCAAACCAAGCGTTAAACATTAAGTAATTGGCGAGCAACCTACTATTGAAACCATTAAAATAATTATTTTAAAAAAGCAAGTAATTAACTTAGTGTTCGTAGTTGTTGGTTAAAAAATTCGAGGGTAAAAATAGAATTTTAACATTGCATCAAGATAAAATGAAACATAAACACGATGGTATAATTATTTCAAACTGAATAAGAAGAATGTGCGTTTCTGCAATAAAACAAGTAATTTTGTGGTTGTATAAATAGAACGCAATATCTACCTTCAAATGTAAACAATAGAATATTTAATCGTCTCGAAATATCTGAAATAACAAATATTGAATTTTAATTTATTAACGACTGACCTCAAAACTCTGAATAATCTGCGGATAAATAACGAATGAGTTCAAATCTTGATTTCACAATAAAATGCTATTATAAGAACGCTACCTAGCAACTTCTTTAGAAGCTACGGATTGTATAACACAAATTTCTACGATCTTACGTCAATACGAAAACCAATAAACTTGCGAGCACATTCTATTATTTATTTTAACGATATTCTATTTCGAATTTAATAATAAAGTTACTGTTCTAATGCAATCGATGTCTCACTATTTCCGTGGAAGTCGATTTTATTAGAGAACTGTTAAGAGGTCTGCCATTGGGAAAATTGGGTGTTGAAGTAGTATGGATCTGGAAAGAAGAGTCCTAAAGGAGATTGAAGGTTGTACTGGATCAGACGTTCTAACTAGTCTTCGTAAGGTCTGCGATTAACAAAATTTACGCTCACTGTCCATATTGCCTTTAACTCAAGGTTGTTCTTCCCAGCTCTCTACTTGACATGAAATTTCATTTTCTAAGAAACCCATTGGGCAGAGTTGGGTAAATTTTATTTTTAATTAACGAATAAAAATGTTACAGTCGCTCGTAAACTAGCTTTTACTTATTAAAACGTGTAGTTTATTTTGAAATAATACACCGCAGAAAACCGACCATGCAATATACAGAAACTACAAGTGTTAATAAATAAAAAGTGACAATTATTTTTGGTCGACAAATGCAAATAATATATGCTCTCTATAATCGGTCTATCTATTGAAAAAGAAATTTTTTTCAAATCTTTGAATATCATTGCATTAAATATAGGCAACATTGAAAAGAAAAGGTAGATTTATGGTTTTAATATCCAACAATCTATAATTCCGTGGTACGATAAAAAAACTGCTCTTGTCGCGAACGCACATCGAAAAAAGAACAGCTTGGACACGCACGTACATCGATCGTGATTGGAATAAGGTCGTCTTCTTGGATAAGTCTTTTCAAACACACTTTATGGTTCGCCATATGGTCGCTATATATGGTTGATGGGATTTTTCACTAAAGAACTAACAAAAAATGAATTCCTTCGATGACGTGTTAAAGAAAATTAATCTGAATAGAACTTATGATTTTCAACAAAGTTACAAACATAAATACAAATTTTAGGTCGTGTAGTTTCTTATTGTTTAGAATTAATATTTTGGTATGTAATAGTTAACTTTTACAATTCACATCGTATCATTAACTTGAAAAAATGTAATGCATTTGTTCGATGCAGTAATCAATAACAATTCAATGTTAATGAATGGACAAATATAAATGGTGATAACGACATCTGCAGAAAATAAATACAAAAGTTAATTTTGTGGAGCAGGTTATCTTTGTCGAATGAAAGTTTAAAGTTAAATTATAGAACAGAATGCTCAATAAGGTTAAGAAATATCATGAAGTTTAGTAAACAGTTTTGTAGAAAGAATTGTACCAATTCCATTTATTATAAGAATGATTAGAGTACAGAGATGGCTACACCTTGGGAATGTCACATAGGACACGTGTTTATGTGAGTTGTTTTCTTTGCTTTTGTGTCTTTAACTCATCGCTGAAGTAGGCCCCACATTTTTTGATACACTCTCGATATACGATTAATTATGTATTATCATGAATGCACAAATTTTAGAAGACAAAATTAACAATGGCTTAATTAAAAAGAGAAAATGGGCACAATCACCCCAATGGCTTAATAGAAAAAACTATATGAAATCAGTCTGTCTCAGACTGCATCGCAAAGACCAATAAATTAATTAAAAATAAGCAACAACAACTAAGCCATTAAATATTATCTTGTATTGTTTTGTTCACAGTTTATGTAACAGTTTTTAATAAATATAATTCTGACTACTTTATAGATTTTTATCATTTTCAACCAGCTTGTCTTATTTAAGGTCGTTACAATGTTTTACATTTGGTTAAATTTAAATAATACATAAAACATCTGTTACAAGTTAAAATTCATCTGAACCGTTCTTAGTAAAAATGTACTGAATGTTACTTCTTATATATATAGAAGTTACTGTTAAATATGCATACTTTCATTTATTTACATAAGATGCAACGATTCCAGTCGATCAGCTTTTTAAAATTTGTACATTATAAACACTTAGGCCACAGTATTGTTATAAATAAATATATTTACAAGGTATAACATATAAAGTTTAATTTTTTGCACGAATAAATTCTATAATATTGTAAGATAAATATCAATTGAATAAAATAATCGATTCCACCACTATCTTGCAAAGAAGTGTAGTTGAGTTAGGTGATCGGAGAAAAATTTTCGTCTGGTTTCGCAGTAAAAATTTCTAATAAAGTACGATACGAATGGATTTTTTAGGAAATAATAATTTACTGTACGAGTAACCCCAATAGAGTATACATATAATACAGTATAGAAAAATAAATCAATAAGCATTATAAATAGTATGGTTCATAATACGGTTAACGAGTCTTTTCTTGGCTCGATGAATTTGAAAAAAAGTCCAACGCTATATTGATCCCGGTCCATTTAAAAGTATAAATCTGTGACCTAAAATAAAAATACTAAAATAAAATAGATTTAGCGACTCTAAGAGAGACTTGCATCTTATTAAATTATAAAGTTATTAAATAATAACTTTCAATGTATTAGGTCGTTCCATATATTCGTAACGAGTTTTGTACTACAACTTAAAGCAATAACATAAACTATTATATCTTTGATACAAAACTCCTTTGATTTGTTATTAAAATGTAGTTCAACGCTTTTCATTAAAACGTTGACATTTTCAAATTGTTTACCCATTAATAAGACTGGAGATTGTTGTATTTCATTTCTTTTAAGGTTCAATGCTAACAAAAATATTCAAGCATGATCAAGAAAATTTCGTCCCATAAGCCAATGGTGGAAACTTCGAGCTTTGACACGATATCTACTTGTTTCAATTTTCTATGAATTGTTGACATTGATATATTTAAAATTTCAGAAATCCCTTGAACTGTCAAATTTTGTTTGTTTCTTATTAAATTACCATAAGCCAATGTGGAAACTCCGAGGTTTGACACGATATCTACTTCTTTCAAATTTCTATGAATTGTTGATATATTCAAAATTTCAGAAATCCACAAATTTAATTGAATAATCAGAAAATTACAAATTTTATCCTCGTCAATTTCAGAATATCGAGCGCCACGAAGTTATGGGACGACCTAATATAACGCAAACGGAACTGAATGTCCGCGGGAAGGCAACGTTTGTAAATCAGTGGCGGGTCTGGTGGTTCGCGGAGATCGGAATTTTTCCACGGTTCGTCGAATTCGCGCCGCGGCGAACGTCCCCGGGGCGAACGTTATCCTTCCAGCCGAACGCGCCGCGTGTTTCAAAGAGAACGGTGAGACAGCACGTGGTGGGTACTCGCGGATCACCGAAGTAACGGTGTCCGGTAACCGCGTCAGAGCTGGTGCTAGCGGTACTCGAAAGCGTTCCGTTACTCGACCGACAGATCCGCTAACGCGACTTGCTCTCCCTCTCTCTCTCTTTTTTTTTCTCCTCTTCTCTTCGCCGACACATTCTCTGCCCCTTTCCCTCCGCCGTGGGATGAGAAGCGTGCACGAAAAGCGCCGGCGTATCGGGCCGTTCCGTCTCGCTGTAGAACTCGCGAGTAGTAAGTAATGGTCCTTCATTACGCGATGCGACCGACCCGCCGTTCGACCACAGAGGCCCGACCTCGACCGCCTCTCCTCTCTCCGTCGCTAACTCAACTTTGATTTATGGACCCCGTGAGTACGGGCCACGCTCGTGCTGGACGAGCCGATCGTTCGCGTACCGATCGGTCTTCTTGTCCGTCTCCCGGTGCTCCGTTCGATGCCGGCGACCAAGGGGGGGTCCGAGCGCAGATGGGCACAGCTCGAGCACACTTTAGTACCCCCAGAAATTATAGGAGGCGCTGTTACACGTCATCGCTCAAACAATGGCGGTCCATCTATTGGTTTGGCAACTAAGTAATTGCGGATTTTTTGAATAAAGTATAAAACAATTTTATCGTGGAACGAAATAGCTTTATTTAGTAACGTATTGTCGATTTTTAACAGTGACTTCCCATCTTTCAGGCAATATTGTAATTCCACCTTCATGAAACTTCTGGTTTTTATCGGTATCATCGTTATTTGGACTTCCAAACACTGTTATTATCGAACAGCTTAGAATATTCTTTATTCTTTATTCCTTTCAAATATTAGTATATACCGGGCTTATTTGAATTTAAGGAATTTGTAACTTTTACCACCTTACTGCCTCACTCGACAATAGGAAATTGACATATACTAAAGCCATTTACGCGACACACGCATTCATTAGTTTTCAAGGGGTATTTTGGGCCCAGATACCTGCACCCTTGGCATTATGGTTGACTACCTTCGTACGCAGCCTCAGTGGGTGAAACTTAAAGTTTTGGAAGGACTGACCCATACGGGATGGGCCAGCTTCGATTTGTCACTCAAGATACCTCCCATAATTGAATTTTGTATTTAAACAAGAACCGAACAGGACGAGCTCAGAATACAGCAGAATGCAAGATTTAAAGGATTAGATTCAGATTTTCAAGAACTTGTAAGAAATTGAACCGTTTAAATATCCGCACTGAACATTTTCTATTAACACGTTTTATCTTTATATATTCAAATTGTTAATAAATTATTGTGTTGATAAATAGGTGTTGTTATATTTTCTACTTGGTAAATAATCGGCTTCACGAACTTTATGGGAGCCAACAATCATCAGTATTGAAATTTTTACCGTTCAAGAAGTTTTGCAAAGAACGAAACAAACGATAATCTGATAGTGGAAGGTCAGGACTATATGGTGGATGTGGCAACACATCCCAACCAAGCTCCAATAATTTCTGTCGAGTGGCCAAAGACGTGTGCAGCCTTACACTGTCATGTTGGAACACAATTCCTTTACGATTTACCAATTCTGGTCGCTTTTCTTGAATTGCATTATTCAGTTTGGTTAGTTGTTGAACGTACACATCTGAGTTGATCGTTTTTTGCATGGTAAAAGTAGACGATTCCTTCGTAATCCCACCAAACTGATAACACAATCTTCTTTATAGGAATATCAACTTTGATTGTCGTTTGAGCTGGTTCATCTTGCTTGCTGCACGATCTTTTTCGATCGACATTGTTGTAAACAAATCATTTTTCATCTGCAGTTATCAATCTTTTTAAAAATGCATCACTTTCGTTATGTTACGTAGAAAGTTGAAAAATGAAAAATTTCCATTCTCCATTATTAGGTAAATGGAACAAATATATAAATCATTTTGGTTAGTGCATTCCTCGTGTACCCAATCTTGACAGTTACAACACCGAATCTATTTTTCATTAGGTTTATTTGTACGGATAGGATTCCTTACACACAATGCAATAATATTCTTTATCTTCTTCCTCTTTTTTTTTTCATATTTTTATGTTTTTATATCCCGACTGCCCGACTATTTTATTTAATAAATCACAGATGATTTTGATATTCCTGTGAAAATATATCCTGTTCCTAAAGTGTCTATTAATGGAGAAAACTAACTGAAAAATCGAACGAAAAAAAAAAATCGTATTATCAGTAAGAGAAAGACTGACTAATCAGATTATGCAATTTACATTGTCATATAATCGGCATCGATGTCATCTACAGTTCTCATTGTAACAACGCCACATTATTACGAAAGCTATTGCATAGTTGGTCGATTGTGTGCATCTGTGAGTTTGCTATGGTTTATGGACAAATTTATATACAAATAAGAGAAAAGGAAGTTTCAATTAATGATTGTTTAAAATACATAACGTCGATCTTAATGCATTTTAAATTATACTTCCATTTGAATCAACACGATTATCTAAAGCTTTCAATTACGTAAAACCATTATTAAAAGTTTCAATTTACTCTTTTTGAAATGTTCGAGTAAAATATTGTGAGACTACTATAAATTTACTCACCCACCTCAAAATTTGGACATTGCTTTTGTAAAATTTCCATAACGCTTCTAACATCTTTGTAACACTTGTATTTCGGTGTCGCAAAAGCATTGTATTGTTTCGTTCTCGCCATTTTGAACTTTCACAGCAAAAACGAACATGTACACAAATTTCGATTGTAATTACAATACTGATGAACACGAACTGAGAAATCAAGAAACCTACCACCACTGATAAGGCTGGATAAGTCTACGAATGAAAGAAGCGAAACACAGGTAATGTCAATCAAATGTTTCTAACAATTAATGCAATTGACTAAGAACGAGCTCTCTTATAATAGAAGATTACTGTTGATTCTTGTCTGAGACCTTTCTGCGAGCGTATAGCAATGACAGCTATAATCAATTGGTCGTTATATGTGTTTCGAAGCAACCTTAACTTCTATGAATTTTCATACGACTAATTTTAGAGGAATTAAACAAACTACTAATAAAAAAATATATATTCACACTGTTTCCTTTGCAAACTATTTAAAAACAAAACGGTAATTTTTCAAAATTTTATGATACTCTTGTAGTTAAATTATTAGTATCGAAAATTGGTGCCATGTAACTAGAGATATTTCTAATCATATAATTGCTTAGACATCATTAATTTACAATTGTACCAGTTCCATCACTAATCATAGTTGCGGGGGTCCTTTCGTCGAACGTTCGGACGCTGATATAGCAATTGGTAATTGTAATAGTGGATTCTGAACGTTCCTGATTTCACGAGGAGTGGCTTCGTAACGTGAGCCGTTTATCGAATAACGTTAAACTGTTTGCAGTATGCTCATGCCGATACGATCCGTTTTTCTATTAAAGTGCCATGAGTTTAAATTTTCTCGATTTTATACATCTAAGCATTTGCATATCAATCGATTCAAAAACACTGATACATATAAATACCCTTATTTTGTGATACAAGCCATTTTATACATACTGTTGCTTCCACTTGTATTGATATACTATAATGATGATTTGCTATAAATGAAAAGAAACTTGTGTCTTATGAATTCTTTTCATTTATTTTTATCAAATGTCCTTTGCACAACTATGTTACTACTATTTACGAAGCAGTTACTTTTTTAATATTAATGGGTATTTTTATATTTTTTAATAGTAATGCTCAATTACACAACCCATAGAGAGGTATAATATAAACAGTATACCATTTTTTACTTTTATTATTGTCAAATGTTATTTATTATAACTGTTATTTATTACTTCTATTTACGAAGTAGTTTTGTTTTTTCTTTAAATATTAACAGTATAATAAGTTTTCCTTATATATTGGTTTTTTTGTACTACAGGGGGTTTTCTCGTTAATGCGTGAATAATAATAATAATAATATTATATTTGTTATTTTTAATTAAATATAAAATATTATATATGAGAAAAGTGTGTTTTGTTACCCAAATATTCCTTTCATTTGTGTCTCCTTAAGAGACTTACTCAACATTTTAAATAAACGTACAATTCTATCTAAACAGCTAAACTACTATTCTCCGAATCATAATAATGTTGAAAGATCTCGTCTGTAAATTGCAAGCAAAACTAACTTTCTTACGATTATTTACAGAAAAATAGAATTCAAACATGAAATATTATTGAAACGTAATTCATTGGAAAAGTACACCCATCCAAATAATTAATACATTTTCTAAACAAATTTCCCTTTCAACGCAGGACGATAGTCTCATACGTTGCAATATAAAATTGATAATCCACGTATTACGATTACACCACGAAAAAACTAAAAATTTGTTTTTGTGATCAAATTTTGTGCAGTAAGGAAGACGAAAGAGCTGCTCCAATTGAACAGTATGTTCGCGTTTGTCAAAATTAATTACCCTGTGACCAATTAACAGACCCGGAATTAATTTCGTTAATTAAACAGTGACGCGGTATCTCGAAACAACCCTCCGGAAACGCAAAACGCGACCGACATTGATCCATTTGGCGCGAGATGCGCGAAGTAACGGCCGTTCGTTACACGAGCATGGCTGGTTTTACATGCGAAAAAAGAAAAACGACCTCGACCGCCGTCTTTCTCTCGTTGAACCTGCTGGAGTTTCTCGTTCACCGAGCCTTTCTCCTCCCTCTTCGAACGCTACCTCTTAAGATTCACCAAAGACTATGGTCGGGACTACGTACATTTTTCTGCATTCGCGTATTCGAATGCTTCGACAATTTAAATATCGATACAAAATTACTTTGCGAATATATTTTCTACATAATTCGAATTCTTGAATACAGGAACCTCAACACCACGACTGATAAATGTTGATTTATTAATTTATAATATTTATTGATTTATAAATTTAGTTATTGTACGAAGACCTTATGGCAAACACAGTGTGCTTATTATGGAACAATGCATGTAAATAAACTTGCAAGTTTTCAGTATGTAAACAAATACACTGTAATACTATCTAGGTTAAACACAAAATTTGTATAAGAACTTATTTAACAAATGAAAAGTATTTGCTTTCTTTTTTTGCATCATTAGTGCTAGAAACATTATCAACGACTTAAAAATGAGTATTTAAATTTAAATACATAATTTGTAAAGTGCTACAAAGAAAAGTTTTAAGTGTAGAAAAAACAATGGAAATGGTGAGTTCTCCTATTCAAGTAGTAGATAACAAAGTTGATAATAATAAGGACACAGCTAGTGAGTTGACAATCAAAATAAACGAATTTGTCGATTCCAGAATCTTATTATCACAACATTACTCATTTTGATTTAATAAAAAAAAAGAATCGAATATTAGAAGTCATTAAACTTAATGGTAGAAGTACTATGTAGTTGCTAATAGTATAATTTTGATGTTTTTTGTAATAATTTATTAGAATGTTTTTATTCAAATTTCATTACACTTCTTTAACTATCATTTATTTTGTTATGTTATTAAAACATTTGACTTTTTCTATATCATTTGCATTGCTAATGTTTAACCGTCATAATGTAGTACTGAGTTTTATTAAAAATTTGTTATTAAAATAGATTCAATTAAAAAGATTTTTTTTAAATTAGCTAAGAACATAATATTTAACTTTAAAATCATAAGAAAAGAAATAAAACATGTCAATTTCATATATTTTTGGAATATAATGAAAATTATCCTATAATGTTTCCATAATATCTCAACATTATTGTTTAAAATACTGTGGAGGCATTGTTGCAACTTTCACAGGTTTCAACAGTACTATTTTTAAAAATACAAAAAAACGTTTTAAGCAGATGTTTAATTTAATGGTAGACATAGTATGGTGACACGTTTTTGGTTCTAGGTAGAATTCTTTGATTATTTCAAAGTACTTAATATCTTTTTCTTCAATTGTACGATATATTCTGTTATGCATTATCTGTTAGAAACTTGTGATACAACAATATAATGACTTAAATTACAAGGCCATCTAAGATTATTAAAAAACAGTCAGGTTCTTTACATTCAGAGTTCTAATTTAAGTTTCAAAATTGTGACCTTGAACGATGATACATATTAGAAAACAATCCGATAAAGCATTATGAAACTACAACCAAATTTTCAAAGAAAGAATTATCGTTGTTATTTTGCCATGAACTAGTACAAAAATATTACGATAAGTGTGATGCGTATAGCACGATTGTTGTTTCTTTAAATATTCTCTCCAATCGATACATTGTTTGGCTACAGTCTAACATCTGTATAACAATATTTTTATAATTAAAAGCCTAAAATTAAAAACCGTATAAGAAAAATTTGTGTTGCAGTAGAAGAAAATGAAAGCTAAAATAAAACGATCTTTTCACAGCATGTCAGTCTATCGCTGTTCAAGGTCATCATTTTGAACACTTAAATTAAACCGTGGAATAATATTCCTGAAACACCTCGTGTATCTTTATCGAAGAAAATTATAATAATTGTTCGTTTAACGGGTTGATTCCCCATTGTGTATATTTGAAAAAGAAGAAAATTTAAAGACAAATTAATGTGGGATTAACTGGTTTTAAGAAGGTGACATATGACTAAAATTGTTCATAAAATCTATTTATATGAATAACACAGACAGTATTGTGTCTCTTGACGAATAAGAATGTTGTGTTTTCTAGTAGTTGGCCCATAAAACTAAACGCATATAATCATCCTGCATTGCCATATTGTGATTCTTGAGAAACAATATTCGCGAAGGAACACCTTACTTTTGTTAATCGAACAAAAAAAGAAACAACTAATTGAGACGCCCAATGTTAAATATAACCCTACCGGAAGATCTCGATCGTTTCCTATTCGTACCTGTGCCCGTGATTGGTGGAGACGCCAGCTGTGAGCTGCTTATATCCGGCGGCTGTGGCGTCTGTTGTGTTTGTTGTTGTTGAGGTGTTTGCGATTGCTGTTGTTGTTGCGGACTGTGTGCAGCTACCTGCACGGAACCCGGACTTGCCGCGCTTTCCGCCATTGTTCGTGTTACTTTTTGGCGCTCGATTCAGTCTATTTCATTTTTCTCGCTCGAACGTTACTCTGATCACGATTATTCGACGTGGAGACGATGAACGATTCACCCACCGAACATGAAGAATCTTGAAATAAACTCGTGACCGGCGCAAAATTTTACTAAAAGTCGATCAACGATTCGTAAACACCATTTATAATCCCTAAATGCTTAATTCTTGAATAACTTAATATCTTAATCGATTCCACGAGATTCCTCGCATTGCGTTTAATAAAGTTTCTGTTTGTTATCTTCTTGTTATTGCTGATGATAAGTTCCCTCTGTTCGTGCCTCGTCGATAACACGATCAGGCTGTCGTTGTCAATGACCAGCACGCCACGCTTTTAAAGCGAGAAAATACCTCGATAGTCGCTACGCGATTCCGTCTGACGTCAAAGGACGTTACGACCGGTTCGGGTTGCAATCCGGATTCCATCTCTTCCGCGAGGGAAATTAAAGATGCACTGTCAGGGGGCTGCTGGGGTATCGGTTCGATCGATCGTCTTGTCGAACAAAGTTTGACGGTTCGATTCGGTTGGCAACGCGACGGGGAACAGACATTTACTTCCTTCGTAATTGAATCAACAGAGAGCCAGACTTGACGAAAATGCGGGATCGACCAACCAATTTTCGACGACCTTGGTACGTGTTCGACGCACAGTTGGTCTTTGTCAGTCCGCGATCGTTCGTGGGATGAGTACGGTGATCTAGGAAAAGGGTTATGGGAACGTTCGATGACGCTTGACAGAAACTCTGAGAGGAAGATGGATATCGAACGTTACCCTGACCTACTTGATTCGCGAAGAAGTTCACTGGGTTAGAAAGATCTTTCGATCTTGCACGATAATTCCTATAAACGTGTATCTATCTTCGATCTTCTTGAAAACAGAGAGGTAACGAAAGAAAGAACTTCGAACGAGAAGCGAAAAATCGCGATAAACGAGGGAAGCTTACGAGGTACAACGATTCACAACGTTTCTCCGTCGATCAGTCGAGAGAAAATAATTAATCTGAGGCACTGTTTATCGCGTCGACCTTACGCGCGAAACGCTCGACGAGACTCTTCGGCTAGAAGATAGGAAAGAGGAAACGCGTTTCGCGTATGAATAATCAGTCGAGAAGGCATAAAATTTTAGGCACTCTTCACACCTTGTGTTCTCGATGTCCTATCGAAGCTCGTGTCGTCGATAGCGAGCGCGGCGAACGAGAGATACCCTGAACACCGATACCGGGTTAGGCGGTAAATGCTAAAAAAAACATAAGTAGAAAAAGGGTTGAAAGGCGAAGGGGGCAGCGGAGAGTCGAGAAAATTGTGCAAACGGAACGATCGAAAATACTTAGGCACTCGTTTGTCTTATGAATGTGCAAGTTGATATCGACCCTCTTGGGGTCTTGGAGCGTTACCCCTAACGGGGGACCACACGAAACGGAATCACGAACGTCCCCGACACGCCAGCAAACACAGGGGAGAAAGGCAGAAGTAGGGTGGACGAGAACGGAAAGACGCCGAGGGGTAGGAGTAGAGCGGCGAGTCGATAGGTCAGTGGGTCTCGTTCAAAGAACGACTCTCTTTGATTCACTCGCGCGTTCGTACGCGCAGCCACGTCGCCCGCCTGCCTTCTAACGCCACACACTTCCTCCACCGGTCGCTGTCCTCCGATGCGTCGATTTAGCTGTACGATTCGATGTCCGACAGGGTAAAAGTAAAAAAAGTAGCAACCGGGAAGGGGGAGCGTCGAGGCGTCGAGTCGATAGGTCAGTAGGTCTCGTTCAGAGAACTGTTCTTCGAGGGAGTCTCGTCCGGTTCGCACTCTCGATTTCAACGTTTCTCCTCGTTAATCCGGACGCACTAATCTCACTTATGGGATCTCCGTAGCCACTCGACGGTTCGACGTGTCATCGGAAGCAATTAGTGAACAACACTTTGAGATGCCAGCGGTAGCTGTTGAACGTAGGTTCGTCGATAATTTGTCGAAGCTACCGGAGTTCACTGGGACGAAATGCACGCGTTTATCCGCGACCTTCGTCGCGACTAATTCGGAAGCCGCGGCCTTCGGTCGATATTCCTCGTCGTTCAACACTGTGTCGTGCAAAAGCCGCGTTCACCGTCTCCTGTTCCTTCACATTTCGCCTGGTCTCGAACTGTCCTCCCTTGGTTCCTATCGTCAGGCTTACATCCTACGGGCAAATACCAACGCGCGAAAACGATCACACGATGGTGCCTCGGCCGCGAAATCCGGGAGAAGTTCAGTCATCGACCAAACACCTTTTCCCGTGCTCGGGGCGATCGCGAACGGAACCACTGCGTGGAATAATCGCACGCTCCAACGGTATTCCCTCGACATCGATCATTGTTAGGTCTCTCTCCAGGCTCCAGGTACGCACAGTATCCGCCTGATTTCCACACTTTCGAGGATCACGCGTTTCAACTGGGCTCGATAGCACTCGACGACGGAATGTCGGCCATGGATCACACCGTGTTCGTGCACGAAACGAGTCGGGTCACCAGTCGTATCCACTTGGCCTCGTGGGCTTTACGTCACTGACGTCGTCTCCGTCATCCTGGCTCCGTTGATGCGTGACCGTTCGTTTGTCCGATTCTGGCAGTCACACGACGTGATAACGGCGCAAACTACACACAACGTGGCTCACCACACGCGATCGGTACGCGCGTGTATCGCGACGTGAAACGAGGAACTTCTCGATCCTTACGAAAAGGCTCGCGGTGATGTCGTTTCGGAGCCGAACGTCTCGTTTCGGCTATGTACTTCACGGGGAAGCAGTGGCTCGAACTTAAAGCGACCGTCAGCAGATGGCAGTTTGTGTTAGGCCACCGTTTGCTACCACCCCGCCCGGATCACACTGATTCATACACAGCCTTTTCCCCCGCGTCGATCGTACGACGTTTCGACGTCCCTTGCCAAAACGGGACGGCCACCACCGTCTCCTCCGTGTCTTTCGTACTCTCGCCTCTGTTTCACGGCGAATTTTTATGCGATCGCATCCCTGACGGAAATTACCCGAAATATATCAGAATGTTCTACCCCCCGAGGGCAGCGTAACAGGGTGAGTTTCATTGGTTCGACGCGATTCAGGGTTGACGCGCGCACGCGCCGCCACTGCGCGCTCTGGCTACTATCCGTTCGATCCGTTACCAGCCTGTATTCGTCGGCCAGATAGACTGTTCCGTCTCCGAAGCGATAACGTTGCCATCTCGCTTGCTATTACTCTTGCCCTTTCAGCCGTAGCGGACCTGATTCTGGCTAGTTCGATGGACCATTCTTCGATACCAGATCATCTTTCGGTAATCGCGGCGGTACAAAGGCCCGAGGCTCGATAAGGGACGGAAATATACGGGTTGTCTCCCAACGGAAAGGGCCGTGTCCCTTTAAGGTGAGGTTCGATCTGCTAAAATATATTTGTAACGGCTCGGTGTGTGTTTTTCGCTCGACTCCGAATCTGGATCGCTGTTACGGTGTCGATATTGTAGGTCGCCGCGTTCGTCAATTTCCATAACGCACCACGGATCAATCACTGGGTCTTTTTCGACCTGAATAATACTTATCTTTCAATCGTTCTTTTCCCCCATTTTTTAAAACGGTAATGTTTCATTGGTGTTTTGAGAGCGGGGGTCTAATAAGATATGGGTCTAAAAAGACCCAGCGATCGTCGTTGGGGCAACTATTTTAACGATAGCCTTGTGAGTGTTAATACCGATCGTAAGTTTACTCGATTCTATTTACTTTCTATTTACTTATACCTAGTCAGAATATGACTCGATAAATGTAACAGTAACTTTCTACAGCAAACCTCTTCTGTCTAATAGAAGGATAGGTTGACTTTAAATAATTCATTCAAATATTAACGTCATCGTTTCTTCGTTTCAAACCTTCTACGTATCTTTTAATGATTATTCTGATCAATTCTATTCCAAAACCTTTCGAACAGGTACATTTTTCCTTAAAAATTGAAACGTAAGAGAACATTGCGAACTGTCAAACACTGATTTTTATGAATTTTTGCCTAAACGTTATTATTTTAAAAAAAAATCATACAAATCAGAAACCATGTAATTAGAAACATGTATGCAAAGTTTAATCAAGGTTCTGAAAGTCTCGAAGGAGAATTTTGACTTAATCGTACTTCAAAGAAACTCTCCAAAGTATTGAATCCCATATCAATTTCTAAATTATTTATTTATTTACTTATTTATTGCCTTAAACCAGTCGTAGCTTATACAGCGAGCAAGTACACACAGTTTGGACGATACATGGATTTAAACTTGTAATTAAGTAGATTGCATGTTAAGTGAATCTATTTATTTTAAAATTTTGAAAGAAAACTTTGAATTAATCAGACTTCCAAGAAATTGTCCAAAGTATTGAATCCTAATCAATGTCTAAATTATTTATTTATTTACTTATTTATTGCCTCAAACCAACCGTGTTTGGGGCAATTACAGTTCCGATGAGACATGGATTTAAACTTGTAATTAAGTAGCTTGCATTTTAAGTGAATCTATCTATTTAACGCATCACTTTACTATTACTGTTACAGTATAAAAAGTAAATTATCCTTGTCAGGTGATATCCGGGAGTGTGTCCTCGAAACTATCAACGCAGAGTCAAAGAACTCCCTAGAATCTCTAGCAGGCGTAAGGTAAATAAAAGCGCATGAACTCGTCGGTTTGTCCCTGTTTGTACGATGGAAACCATTCGAGGTTCTACGGTTGCGTTTCCATTGTGGCCCGAAACAGTGTTAATTGAAAGTTTACTTCGGCGAATCTGATAATTTACTCCTCGATTCCCGTTGGAATTCCCGGGGAACTCGAGGCGTACGCGTATAAGGAAACCCGATTCAGCCGTAACTGAAATTAGCGTCGGCATAAAATGAGATACATTTATTGGTTATAATTATTTGCACGTAACGCGCGAGCCAGCGCTTGTATTCCGTGTTTTATCGTCCCTCGGTGCCATTGAATTTATCGCTACCGTTATACCCCTTTCGACTGGCATCCCCGCCTCTCGTCCGTGTCCGTTTGAGTTAAAGCGCCGCTCGAACCGAGTACAAGCGAAGACTACACCGAACACTCTCCTCGCTCTCTTCGGCCCGATACGAGCCGCTGCATTTTCAGAACGGTACTCCTAACTGTATCTTACATACGCGTATATATGCCTCTTTCTGTTCACCTGTCGGCATCGCGCCTAAGCACCCGCGCATACCGATCAGAAAACAAGGGAAAACGACCGCGTCGATGACCCCCGAGGCGACGAATCTTATGAGTGGATTCCGATAGATTCCCATGGATTTCGAGGGAACCGACGAACCCTCAACTTCACACGTCGATGTGTTGCATTTTCGTTAACGATTCAGGAATTACAGATGGGACGATTGATACACTCCGGGACAAAAAGATACCACAGATTAAGATTTCCATAATTCTAATTTATTTTTACATTGCAACCTTTGTGCCTGCACATTATTTTAGAATAGATTTATTAACAGATATAAGTAAAATTAAACTGAACTTTATCTACCCATCTAATTTTATTTAAAGGAAATTATACTTTTGCACAAATCATTATTAAATCAGGTATTTAATGGAATCATCTCAAGACTATATTTTCAAAATTGATTGATGCTATATCACAAGTTGTAATTGATTGATTGATTTGAAATTTATAATCAATCTTCATATGTCTTCATAGCTGAAACTAGGGACATTAAGATTTGACGTGTTATTCTTATATTTTTTTTTTAATCTCAAAAACGAAAGAAGATTTTTAAACAATTGAGATATTAAATTCTTTTTAGTTCAGGCTATAACTGTATGTTTACTAAGTATAATACATTTCGATTTCTTCGTTTCAGATGAGCAAAACAGTTTTTATGATGGCAGTCGTGTGGACCTGTTTTCCAAAATAGGTATATAGCTATACGTATCATTGTCTAACTCCTACATTTTGTATTGTTTTGTATTAAAAAAATTTGTGTGTATCCTCGAAAGATAAATGAGAAAGTAAGTTAAACTCTCGTATTGAAAAGTCTCATGGTTTTTTCGTAAAAAATTGACAGAGAATGCTTTCTTTTCCGTCTACTTGACTAGAAAACCTCCTTAAATAGAAAACAATGTACTTATTATATTGCTTGTCGACTTCATCTTAACATCCACTGAACGATAAGTATGAATAAAAATAGATTTCGTTATAAAAAAAACTATAGGCCAACTTGGAATCTTTGAAAAAAACAATTATCACAAAATTTAGTTTACTTATCTCAAAGCTCTCCCTAAATTATGTTGTACATGAGAAAAAACATTTTGAAAAGATCACCAGTAATAGAATAAATTAAACTGATCAAGTTACGCTGTTCACAAAGTAATACAATAATAAAAACCAATTTTTTTAAATCTGCAAACGTCTTTTTTATAATAGTTTAAAAATTGGTTTATGTGTGCTATTTCATAAATGAGATAACATAAAGGGGACGCGAAGTTGAATACAATTTTCCTATAAATAGTCAAATACCATTTCAGAACTAATGAAACTAGAGACTTCAATGAGTATAAGATTACATACTTTATTTAAATATCATTATATATTAATAAAAGCTTATTAATTTTAAAGAATTGATATTCTTGTCCATCCAATAATAGGGGCCTTGAGAGTCTTCGTTTTCAAGAAACTCGTGTTTGAAAATATATAGGATTGCGTGTAATAGGTTCGAGTTGGACACCAGTATAAGTAGAAACAGTGAGCAACGAACAGACACGTTAGTTAAATCATATTCAATCGTTCATGTATAAGACAAATTTTCAAATTTTCAGACGCCATTGTCTCGAAAACGAAGAAAAAATTTTATTTTATATTTTCAACTTATTTTAGACTTTATTTTATAATAACAGCTACTTTATTACCTACGACTGCTGTTATATTAAACTTCTTTATACACACGATGCACAACAATGAATTACTTCACTAAAATCAATAATTTGTACTTGAGAAAATGTTCATTACTTGGCAAGACATTAACAAACATACGTATAAACTTTGAAACTAATATGAGTCGCTTCCTCGGAATTTTTCAGCCTCTAAAATTATCAAACACCTTGAAAATCCACGGAATTTACTATTAATACTAAAACGGATATTCGTTGCACATATTTTTACTGAAATCCGTTGCGTTGGCAATTACACTAAAATGTAGTTTTTCTTTTAATTAGGATACATATTCGTATCGTTGTATGAATCAAACTCAACATAAATTGCTAACAAAATAATACTTACGAGTTTCGTAACCAAGTATTTAGAAAATTTTCCACGATTCCATTTTCCAAGTTGCTGTTCGCGCGATACGTTATACGTTCCAGTTAAAGTGAATCGAATTTTCCGAGGCCTGGTTTAGAAAAATTTCATACGCAATCCGTTCGATACCACGCTCTGGAAAATATCACCGTACCGAAATAATCCTTCGCGGCTGAGATTTTCTTTATATTCCGCGTTACGACCGCTGATATATGTGTACCGTACGAAACAAAGAGTCGGTTAGTCATCGTTCGACCATCTCGCCGGAACGGAGACGCGCCGAGTCAGCGTCGAAGAAGGTACACAAACGTTGGGTGCAATTAAGGAACAATCGGGTATACATTGAAACGACGATCGGAGATTAAAGTAGACGGGTTAAACCGTTAATCGTTTTTAGAATCCCGCTTCAATGAGCCTCGCCGTGCGATGCAAGGATCAAAGCGAGCACGAAAGGGGGAGACGGAGAGAGGCTCGGCTGACACGAGTCAAACAACGTGTAGCGGATCTTCTACGCAGGTACGTAACTACGTACATGCGGGTCGCGTGTAGGGATACTCACGTAATGTAGGCCCGTTGCCGGATGTACCGTAAGACCTTGCTGTTACGTCACTAGAAGCCGCGCGATTAGGAGAAAAAGGATACCAGGCGAGAAGGAAAAGAAGAAAACAGGAACCGTGTCCTCCGGGTACGCGCGTCTACGTTCCAGATTCGCGGAATTCTGTCGTGGAAAATCACCATTATAAAAGTTTGTTTTAATATTTAACTACCCATTTTGGAAATGTAAATATGGACTCCATTACACATGAGCAAAGTTAAGGAATCAAAAAATTTCTACTTTTTTCTGGCTTAAAAAATGTATGGAATCTCTCTTATAACGCTCAAAACTATTTATTTAAACGTCTAAATTCAATTAAAAGATAAAATAGACTTGTGAGCAAAATTAAGGGATCAAAAAATTGTTATCGAAACATTGTCAATATTGCCGTAACTTTTTAAAAACTCAAAATACGACAATTAGCATAGGCTTATATTAAAGCTTCAAATTTTTGTCTTAATATTTTCCTCCCATTTAACTACCCATTTTGGAAATGTAACTATGGATTCTATTACACAAAAGCAAAGTTAGGGAATCAAAAGTGTGTATTTTGTTCTGTCTTAAAAAATGTATGGAATCTCTTTTACAACTGCCAAAACTATTTAAATTTATTTAATAAATTAAATTACATGCTCCTCATAAAATACACTTGTGAGTAAAATTAAGGGATCAAAAAATTGTTATCAAAACATTGCTAATATTGCTGTAACTTTTTAAAGAACCAAAATACGACAATTATCATAGGCTTATTTTGAAGTTTGTAGTCTCTAATTTCACATACGTGAAAATTCTAAGATTAATATTTTTTTTAAGAGTTCAATAAGTTCAAACTACTCCACGAGTCTTAATTAATCTTTTTTGTAGTCCATTTTACAATATGGTTATAAAGGGATCCACTTTATAATGACCCTCTCAAAATCGAATTACGATTATTTGTTGCTTTTTTATTTAAATGTTTAAATAAATTTAAATGACTTTGATTGTTGTAACAAAAACTTCTTAGATTATTTGAGACATAACAAAATACAAAATTTTTTGGATTTCGATTTTTCAAATTATTATTCATTTTAAATCTTTAATTTCAATTCAGTTTTCAATCTTTTCAACATAGACTTTCATTTTTCAAATCTTAAAAATAATTCTTTATTATAAAATCTTTGAAACCTTAGTTGCTATTTATTCATTCTGTAATAATTGTCATTATTTGTTCAAGTGTTTATTCTATAATAATTATCATTCCTTATTTGGCTATTTGTTTTTCAGCAGTTATATAATTAAAGATGCATGTTTAAATAGTTTTAAACAATGTTATTCGTTGTAATACTCTTTTATTGTATTTAGAGTAGGAACATGTTGGAAAGGAATGGTTCAGTCAATATTCCAAATTTCTCAAATTAATTTTCATTTAACAACTTAAAAATCTTAGTTATTATTCTTCTGAACTCAATTATTCTGTGAAAATCATATAAACTCATATAAATTTGCTATTTTACTAACTATAGAGAACTTACAAACAAATACCCAACATGTTTTTGTTAATAAAAATAGCTCAAAATGTTTGAAAGATTTGATGGGTATTGTGAAATCCTTGAATGAAAATGATTGTTAAAAAATCATATACATCTACTAATTAATATTTTATTATATATTTTGTAGTAATATTTCACGTTTACTAAATAATGACAAACATTTACAGTTGTTAATTTCATTTTATAACCAAATAAGGAACTTATTTACCGAACTTTATCAAATCACTGTCTACACGAGTCATTTCTGTCGAATTTTATGAAAAATTTGACAGAAAATTTGAGAGTTTGACAACTCTTTTTTCTTCTTTTAGCAAAGTTATTATATTGTTGCTACAAAACTACTTTAATTTTTTATTAAAATCTAGTTCATCGCTGTTTTCTTAAAACGTTGATATTTTCAAATTGTTTACCCACTAATGAGCCTGGAGATTGTTGTATACGCTCCATTTCTTATCTTCAATTATTAACTGGTTTAGAAAAGGTTTGTTTTGGTCGATCAAGAAAATTGCATTCCATGAGTAGCTTCCATACATGGAACTTTGACACAATATCTGTGAATTGTTGGTGTGTTTAAAATTTTGGAAATCCCTTGAACTGTCTTTATTTGTGTTCTACTAAATTACAAATATTATCCTCGTCAGTTTGAGTATGTTGAACGAAACGAACTTATGGGACAACCTAGTATAATCAAATCCATCTCAACGAGAATCTCGATTATTACATAGTCACAAAAGGTGGAAAAAATTAGAAAACTTCTATCTCACGAGCTGAATGTCCTCGGGTTTGTGCAAGCATAGTGCAACTGTTTGAACGTAAAGGGCGAGATTCGACAATATCAAAAGTAACCTGTTATTGAAATAAAGAAAAAAGAAAAAAACATCAAAGAAAGTTTCATGACGAAACGAGACGATCACGAAACCGTCGAATCGAAATCCCGTTCGTTTCGACGAAACTGGCGGACGATGTGTCACACGGTCGCCAGGCATTTCATCAGAGACGAAGTTCATTTCATCACGTACGATGATTGCCAAGGCTTCACGTGAAATCATCAGCCCTTCAAACCTCCCCTCCCACTTTTTTCTTCCCTTCCACGGAACCACCGTCACCGACACGGTCCGCGTCCACGTGTTTCTATCTGCGGTCAGTGCACCTTGCTGCACGAACCGCGGCCATTTACCGAAGGTCCACGTAACGCGACCGTGCTTAATAATCTTTTCTCCCAAGGATCGTCGACCTTGCCGGTAGAGATAGAGAAAACGATGGCCAATACCAGGGGAGACCAAAAATGGTGGATGCTCCAAGACCGTCGACAATATTTTTCCGTGGCCAAGTTCCCAACAGGATCATTAATCCAATTGTCTGATCCTTGAAAGAACACTTGCACATTTTATCATACACGTACGATTACTCGAATCGTCCTGATTCATTTATAATTCGAACGATGGTTGGCAAGAATGCTTCCAAATTTCGTTTCACAAGTCTCGAGTTTCCACCGCGCGAAGAAAAGGATCGTCACCATTCTAAGCAATTAACGTATCAAGTTTCTGGGTACACCAGAGAAATAAGAATTGAATCTCTCGTATAAACAGTACATTGATGTTTTTAAAAAGTTAGATATTTTACTCGATCAAATCCTGAATAAATTGCAGTAGGTTAAGTTCCCTTGTATGGGAACTCCTCGAACCATATTATAAAGAAACAATGAGTGTCATTTAAAAATGTCATATTTTTAATCTTGATATTGCATGAATTATAAAAAATTAAGTTAACTCATATGCGAGTTGACGAAGTATCAGTCGACAGAAATTTTATACTTTGTCAAAATTAAATCTGCTTATGCGTGTTACAAGTAACGTTCGTCAAACCGTAGAGCAACAACGAAATTACAGACAAAAGGATGCACGTGAAAGCAGACTGTTAGTCCTCAGTTTGATACCACGCGATTTAAACGCATGCATATCCCTCGTGCCGATGACACGCGTTAATGAAATGTTTAGAGAAGATGACAATACGGAAATGAAAAATGCAGAAACAGCAGCTGAACTCGTGTCTTCTTTCGCTGGATTTAAAGGGAAACATGATCTAGTCTTTGAAAAGTAACTATCTCCGATCTTCTACTATTTGTCATTAAATTACATTTAAATCGGTTGTAAAAATTAAAAAAAAATGTTGAACTTTATAAATTACTCTGATAAAATTTATGAGTTAATATATTACGATGTTTTGAATCTATGCAAACATAAATAAGTATAGCTTTACCAAGACAAACTAAGTTTAAGACTTTTTATCTAAAAAATTATTTTTCTGTTATAGTGTTCTGTATACTATAATACATACTTGTTGTCTTGTTACATTATCAACTTCATACACGTATCGATGATTATGAAAATGGCTGAAGTCATATTTCCTTTATTTGGAGGTATTTAGATTTTTGATTTTGAATCGATTAGAAAATATTTTGAAGTTGTAACATATAATTTTCCATTAAACATTTGTTCTTACAGGATAAAACTTATCTATAGTTGTACAATTTTACAATTTCAAATAATTTAAACCATTTTCAGAATTAATGATATAAATAAAAAACGATTTACATGAATAAAAAAATTGTAAATTTTATTTCATAAAAACGAATTAAATACTCATTTTTCTTATTCTTTATCACTTCTTTATAGCAGTAATTACATCTCAAGATAAATAATTTATCTGTATAACATGCCATTAAAATTGTTAAATAAACTTTATCAAATTAATACAAATTATATATTATTTCATACCTGAACTACTATCTGATGACACAATTAAAAAATAATTATGCAGATTCTTCGCAAATGATACATTTATTAAGAAAGAAATGAATTAGATTATTATCATTATCAAAAATGAACGCTATCTGAATTTCATTGAGTCTGATAATACAACTTCATTATCAATTCAATGTACTCCTGTTTTCACTTTTTTGAAAGACTCAGACTGCTTTCATAATCGCCGACACATATGTTAATAGGTATAACTTGAAGAGGGCTATCCAACCTTGTAGCTTGAAATTTCGTTAGACCGCTTTCGTAATCACTGACACATATATTAATGGGTATAACTTGAAAAGGACTATGCAACCTTGTGACTGAAACGTAGAATAAATATGGGCAATTGCAACATCTATATACTGGAATTTATTTAAGTATGTGCGTTAAACACTTAAGTAACACTATCCTATGAAGCGGACATTCGGAAAAATATTGTTCCTCTGGTATTAAAATTTTTAAGATGTAAATACAAGACATGTATAAAATATACTGTAATTTAAAAAAAATTTTGTTTTATAATACATTATAAAAATATTGTATTCAATAACAATACCGATTTTATGATTTTTCACTACTATTTGTTGTTTCTAACTGTATATTGTTCAAGTGTTTTGACATTATTATGTATTTCTGGGTACCACTTTCTCATTTATAGTAGAGGTATTTGAAAATACAACCTGAGTCAAGCTTAGTTTGGATTGTTGAAAACATATCAAGTATTTGATTGTTTAAGCAATCATAATTATTCAAGAAAACTTGATTATGTATTCTAACTTAATCATAGCATTATATTTGAATAATAAAATTTGCTTGGACAAGTTTTGGATGAGCTTCGATAAAGTCAAGAATAACTATGATTTAAATAGTTTGGAGTGGTTTGATATTTGAATATTTTTCTCCCTGGCAAATTAGCAAAAGTTTGAGAATAATTACAGATTTAAAATTTCTTTGAGTTTGACTTGACTTGACTTGGTTTGAAAAAATGATGTTTGTCTTGATTTGAGTTTCAATAGAATTTCGTTTCGTGCAAAAATTATTCTTCCTGTTTCATAAAGTATTCCTGAACGCAAAATATAGAGAAAGAGCGTCGGTTTTGGTTGACAATAACATTAATCTATTACGGTTGAAGCCTATCGCGAGTCCATGTCTTGCGTCATTAAATGAATATAGGATTTCAGTTAAAGTGCAATGGCCGTTGCCTTACGTTTGACACCCTCTTAACCCAGTTCTCCCTTTTCACACCTTTTTCCCGTGTTCTAAACGCGACGATTCCGTTCTTGCGTGTCTCGTTGGTTTGGTGGAAAGTCGAGTGTGTCGAGGAGCCCTATCTACACGCAGGTAGATACGAATACTGACAGGACCAGGAAGAACGAAGACGGGGAACGAAGGGAGAAGGTGGAGGCCCTAGGAAGGCTGGAAGAAGGTTCACGGCCGGGTGGTTGCTTTAAATCAGGCAAGTAAGGTGGTTTGACGGGGAAGAGACATCACTCGCCACGTGGAAGCTCGAAGGTCATTGTCCTACGGCCGAGCTTTGTCGAGGTGAATCGGCTCCGGGGAACCGGGTACCTGTTCAAAAGTTCCCGCCGGTTTCGGCGGTCTTTCAATGCTAGATGCCCAGTCCTTTGTTAGTTCATGTTGCCTTCCAAGCAAACGCGCTTCGTAAAAACCTGTGGCTCGTTTTGTTTGTTATACAGGCTTGGGTTTAACTCTCTACGGATCTTCATACTCGACGCTAAAAAGAGGATGTTAGCTCATCGATATCACTCAAGACTAATCTCGAGCGTCTCGATTCGTCATCGGCCAACATTTGGTTTCTAACTTCTTAGAACATGTATATAGACTTTGGAAAATTGCGACTGTTGCTCGAAATCAATTTTAACCCCATATTGCAAAGTGTCGCCCCTCGGGAACTTGATGAATATAAAATTCTAGCCAATAGTAAAATGAACTTTCAAATAATTCTGGTCACTGTACAAAATTTATTTTCCCGGTAGACTTCTTCGAAAAATGGCGACTGTTGCTCGAAATCAATTTTAATCCCATATTGCAAAATGCCCCCCCTTGGGAACTTGATGAAAACAAAATTCTAGCCAATAGTAAAATAAACTTTCAAATAATCCTAATCGCACTGTAAAATCTTTATTTTGACGGTTGACACGATAACTCTTATTCCCTTGAAAAGATTCTTAATTTATATTATTTGAAACTCAATAAATGGAAGTTTTCCAAATTTGTCAAACTTGTAATGTTTTTTTTTATACAAGTATCTCTTGGCCTTGCTACTTCGACCACGTGTTAGATTATTAATTAATCGACAGTATAAATAAAATTCAAGCAAAGTCTGTAAATTAAGAATATGTTTAGCGCGCGGATCGTTGGGAGAAGCACTCTTGCTTTCGTGGCGTAGCTTCGAACTGTTAAACGTCGAATTTCTAACCAATTACGGCAACCATTATCGCCGGCCAGGGACAGTGGAACGACGCGCGTAGAGAACCCGTCGTGACTGTAAATTTTTTACGAGCGTGAGATAGAAAAGGCAGCGGGCCGTAAGTTTCGGCTGCGTCGAGGACGAACATGCCGAACGAACGAGCGAACGAGCGTGTAGCACCTGCGGTCGACGACCCTTGCGGTGCTATCGAATACCTGCCGACACGACGATCCGCTCGTTTGCTCGCTCGCGATCTCCTCGCTCTTTTGGTGGCCCATTGAAAACTTTAACGGAGAAATCCACGCGTCGATAGAACAGAAAAGGAGCAATCACTCGTCAGTATTTTCATGAAAAAATATTTTTTTGTCTTTATTTCTATCATTGTAAACGCTCGAAGGTTTTGCTAAATGTTTGGTTACTAATGATAGTCCATTTAAGGAGAGATTTTATCGAGACACACGATATATACCAAAAGTAACTATTAGGTAAATATTAAGTGGTCCCATAAGTTCTATAAATTGATGAGGATTACATTTATATTAGATTAATTGGTAAAAACAAAATTTGTTGCATCGTCTTCCATTGCAGTGTTTTTTCATTTTTTTTTGAAAGAGAAATCAAAGCTTTTCATAACTGCAGATGAAAACTAAACTTTATACAACAATCTTCAGGCTTTTTAGTGAACAATTAAATTGTAACAATGTCGAACATTTTAATAAAAAACCAAAGAAGTTTTATGGTCGTCCCACAAGTTCTACCAATTGTTTTTTATTTTTTCATCATTTTTTTTACTGGGTAAATAATTTAGAACTCGAATAATGTTGAAAGGAAAAATGAAAGAAGTTTTATAGTGACAATATAATAGCTTCACCAAAAGGAAGGGGGAGAAAGTCGTCAAACGAGAAGAGGTTTACTGATTTACGTAGATGGTATGTTTAAAATACTGCTTTAAGATTGATACTAATGTAACATAAAAGACGTTCGATACTGTGGTATTATTTTTCTATAACAGATAGAAAGTAAAATTAATTTAAAAAATTTGTGTTTACTATTAATATATAAATGTTCAATTTCAATATGAATTTCAATTACAGTTACAATTAATTTTTGCGAATATAGTAGGTATTGTTCTTAATACGACGCATTTCGTCTTAAGTGCAATAATACTTTGAACAAAAATCAGGGGGTTTGACAAAATCAAAATTGTGACACTAACGTTTTGGCTGCTGCAATATTATTCTTCAAACTATGATACTCAATACGAATAACGTAAATAATCCATGTAGACGTTAAATAAATATACTTCGAAAGCTTTTGGTCAAGTAAATCAAAATGGAGGTTTTATAAAATCAATATTTCATCACACTAACATTTGGCTGCTGGAATATTATTTTTCAAATTATGATACTCAATATAAATAAGGTAAATAATCCATGTAGACGTTAAATAAATATACTTCGAAAGCTTTTGATCAAGTAAATCAAAATGGAGGTTTTATAAAATCGACATGCTAATAATTGACGAAGTAATTAAGGTATGTAGTTTCTTAACAACTTCTTTCATTTTTCAACGTTAGCACTTTTATAATTTTGTGTTTTTTATATAGAAAAATAGTGAAAAATTGGTGAGAAATTCTAAACTGTTCGCGGTTAAAAGTATTCCGAGGAATCGCGTATTTTAACGCGTAAGCAGATCCGGTGAAATCGGATGTGATCCCGGTTGCGCGCATTACCTCCTTAATGCGCGCTTAAGTTGCATCAATTCTGGATTAGAAACCGTTGCACAGTGACACCATCGAAAGCCTCATCCAAACGTCGTGCCTCGAAACTAGTCTTCGATTTTCTCAGCGATTATGGATGCCGAAGTTTTAAATACGACGATGATTGAAATACAGAGTTTGGAACAAAGTTCGACGAAGACGGGGGCTTAAACGGAAATTTGGTGGAACTCGAAGCCGCTGAAAGTTGGAACACTTGGCACGCTGACGTGAATTCAAATTTACGGGAAAGTTCCGGGGCCAAGATTTTGCCGCCGTTTGGGGAATTGTCAATCCCACCTCTCGAGATCCCGATCGCAAAATCATATTTGCACTTCGAGAAAATTTGCTTCTCGCCCCACCCGGAGGCAATAATTTTGTTAAGGAATGTTTACCCTAGGACAAGGAGTAAATCTTTGAATGTTTGATCGAACGTTCCTGGCCGACGTACGTATGTACGTGCACGCGGTTCGGTTCATTGAACTCCTACTCGACCTTCTCTTCTCGAGATTCGAGAAGTTGAATTAATATCTAACGAAAACCTTGGAACGTGTCTACCCTTCGTAAGTGAGCTACGATCAAGATTAAATGCACATAGCGGAGACCTCTCGCGTGGCTGAAGTTACGATGATTTAAAGGCAGCGAGAATGCTGGAATGAAAGATTTGTGGAGTGTAGATTACGAAGGGAACGGATAGTTCGTTTTATAATAAAAATAACTAGATAAGTTACCGACGATCGAGCCGTCGTTATCGAGTCGACGTTATACACAATCCGAACCGACAAATTCGTTCGTCACTTTATTTAACAGCGATCTATAACGTTCTATCGGTAATCTAAACAGCGATCTCTTCGATCCTCCGACTACAATGGCCGTCTCTTGTTTAGATCGTTGAACCTGTGCTCGACCTTCCCCTAGCTCGAGTTCAGGAACCCTAATTAATCTCCGAGTAAGCGGATTATTTTCGTCAGGTGAATCACAACGAACACATAACGATTGCACAACAAATGCATAAAAAGAATACGTAAGCAATTGACGATTCGCTCAGTGCCAATTATACGAATAAGTTACTATGAAATTAAAGAAAATTATCTGACAAGGTAAGGTTACACCTGTGGAGTCGTCGATTTTATTTCAAATATTTTCAAAAATATTTATTACATTATTTACAAAGATATTTAACATTTAATTTTAAAATTTCTATATACAGGGTGTTCCGAATTTTTCCGTACACACTTCAGCAGTCTACAAGTAAAATTAAGATTATAATGTTATATAACAAAAAATCCATAAATGATTTGTTAAGAAGTTATAACAAAAATATGAACAGTGAAACTCGATTGAGATTCAGGACATTAAGATAAGAAAAAAAATTTATAATAAAATAAAATCAATCTTTCGCAAACGTTCGATATCGTGAGTTTCTTTGAAATTTAGCGAACATAAACTTGAACAATAGTTCAAAATTTTATCTCAACAAAAAGTTATCATCGAAGAAAGAATACTTTAACGCTCAAACTAAATGATAGAAATTAAACTCTGTTTGTTTAGTAAATAAAAGAACATCACATTTCATACCTTTGTCAAAACTTCCTAACAAAAAATTTATGAATTTTTTGTTTTGTAACACTTTAGTCTTATTTTTACTTGTAGAACACACTGTTAAAGTATGTACGGAAAAATGTGGAACACCCTGTATATGTGTAATGCATTAGTTTTAACCAAATCCAAGGTATTGTAAAAGATAACAAAGATAACAAACAAAATAAAGAACAAGAAACAAAAATTGTTATCACTTGTGAGATTAAACTCAGAATGTACGGGAATCCCAGAATGAAATGTTAAATATGTTTGTAAATAATGGTCATTGACAAAAAAGCTTGGATGCATGTCTAGTTAGGTTTGCTCTTGAAGCGTCAGAAAAGGTTTAAATAAAATGACTGGGCCAGAGCTTGTACAAAGCTTGTACAGAGTTAACAACAATAGTATATTCATATCTAATCCATAATTTGTTGTTAAACATAGAAAATATATGATGAAATGCCTATACCAATGCCTTAAGATTTATTTGAATCATTGAATCGTTGGATTATATAAAGTAAAAATTATTTTTTTGTACAATTAAACGCCATTTAGTTGTTATTTGGTAATTTTGTCTTGTTTCTTCGTATTTTTGGCACTCTGTTAAAATGTGATCAATTGTTAGGGTCGAGTTGCAATTTTTGCAAATTAGTTTTTCTTCTCTCGACATCAATTACGAACGTGTTAATTTTCAGTGTCCAAGTCTGAGTCGGTTTATTTCGAAACTAGTTACTAGGGTTTCTTCATTAAATCCCGTCTTGATTATTTGGAGTTTAAGACTACCAAATTTAATAAGAAATATTTCTCCAGAAGTTAATAACTTAAAATTTAGTTAAAAAATAAGATTTATACGTCGTGCTATCTTTTTGTCGCGTAGCGTAAAAACATGGGCCCAAATGGATCGCGTTGAAAATAGGTATCTAGAAAAGAAATCCTTGGAACGAGGAACCCCATGACCAGCATCGATCAAGCATCGCTAGATCGTTGAACTTAGACTCGACCTTCCCTCCGCTGTCGCGTAGCCGAATCGATATTCAAGGAGAACCTTGAAAAGACCCTACTACCTTCGCTCCGGCTAGGCGAGTATCGAGAGTAGCATAGACTCGAAGGCCTAGAGGTGTCGGAAGAGGCATGGTCCACGGCCAGGAAGAACGGTGGGGAATACCTGTAGGGGGAGTAGAGAGGCAGAAGAGGGGGAGTAGTAAGAAACAGCTGGTGGGTTGAACGAGCCTCGAGTTCAATGACTGGAGAACGAAGGAGCAAGCCGGGTTTCGAGTTAGGTAGGTAGGTAGGTAGGTAGGTAGATAGGTAGGCAAACGGAGAGACACGTTTGCCTGCGTAGACGCGCGTCATTATCGGCGATGCGGGTGTATGTGTGTTAAAAACGCGTCGTTGGGATGCGTCGTGTGTATGGGAATCCCTATGCAACGGACCGCGACGCCGACGTCGTCGCCGTCCACGCGCGTAATTCTCGACTTTCGGAACAGCCGGAATCCGCGTGACTCACGATTTCCCGTCTTGGCCTCCGCGTGGATCGTTTTACGCTGACACGGAACCGAATTACCGTTTGTCCACCGTCGCGTTCGCGCGGTTTTCCTTCAACACGTCCGCCAACCGAGACAGAGTTCAGAGATCTTTGTCTCTTATTGTGGAATACCTTCGCGCCAGATGTCAGCAGTCTTTGTTTCGCGAGTCGATTATATACCGAGATTAGTCTCCTCGAACTGCAACTTTGTTACTTATCGAACGGAGTGGATGCAGTACTCGCGAGACATTCGCGGTCTGTTACTAGGGGCATTAACAAGGACACGTACCAAAGTGTAACGCTCACTTTTCAATTGGCTTTCGCACAATGGCAACGCTTGAAATACCGAATTGTACAGGATGTTGAAAAAGAAGGGTTCAGAATGTGCAGATAGTACTTGCCAATTGGGAGGATGAAGACTTGATAAACGTGGGATGAATATTCGCGAAATTATAAACAATTTTCTGCCGATGCTTGCAAAAGATTTTTCACGCTCGTTTCGCATCCTCGTATGAGAGAATTTCAAACTATTTCAAAAATTTCATACACCACACTTTTAAGAAACACTCGAAGAAAAAGTTTGGAGGACTTTCTAACGAAATTTCGATTTGACGTGTTCACTGCCAGATGAAAATCGTATAATTTTCTGCAAGGCTAAAGACTATTATAAACTACATAATCTAAAATTTCTTTCAGTACTTATTTTCATTAACTTGCTAAAATTCACAAATCCTATTCAAATCAATATCAACTTGAGAATTCATTTTTCATATCAAAGTCAAAGTATTGAACCTTGTTAATTCTATCAGAGTTACTTGCATCAAAAATAAAATATTTCATGTAAATATACAGGGCGTTCGGCCACCGCTGGGAAAAATTTTAATGGGAGATTCTGGAGGCCAAAATAAGACGAAAATCAAGAATACTAATTTGTTGGTGGAGGCTTCGTTAAAAAGTTATTAACGTTTAAAGTTCCGCCCGTACTGAATTTTTTTCTCGAAAGTGGGTAGGATTTCAAGGGTATGTCTAATGACAACCAAAAATAATTTTTTCAGAATGATTTGAAATTTTTTAATTTAATTTTTTAATAACTTTTTAATGAAGCCTCGATCAAGAAATTGATATTCTTAATTTTCGTCTTATAGAAATTAATTACAACAGTCGTTTTTATTTTTAAATCTTTTACTTTTACTCTATCTTCCCGAACAAATTTAAATTAGAAAATATTGTAATTGTAGTTCTCAAATCCACACTACACTACTAGGATGCAGACTGGTCCAATTATTCTCGCATTATAAGATCTTTTTATACAGAAATTTCTCAAATTATTGTACCACCATTCATAAACATACAAGATAACGCTGCTTCTAGCAATAGTAACTAATTAGAAACTATGTCTTCTTGTTACTCGTACACAAATATTACAGCAATTGCTTGTTGAATATTTTCCAACATGAAGAAATCCTCTTACAAAACCAGGTATCATTAGCTTTAGTATTCTAAACACCATCTCAAGCCTCGTAAACGATTATGCACCCTTTTAAGGCTTCGAAATTAGGAAAGATAAGGGCATATCTGACTCGCGTGGTTAACCGAGTAATTCTCTAATTAATTTCGAACAGTTATCTTCAGAATGTTGAACGATTCGAGTGAAAGACCAACGAAGCTCCAAGTAACCAGTTTAACATATCGTCGAGTCTTTCGTATTCTCGACCGAGCATGATTTTAAAGAAGACGATTTAAAATACTCTGACAGTTCCGTCACTGATGTCGGTGACACTATTGTATGCGCAATCGTGGGAGGGTGGGGACAGTTAAAATTCGACGTAAAGACATTTGCGAACGGTCGCTTCGATCATGGGCCTGCCGTAACGGTACCTTGGAACGTAATTTGGGTAGAGCCACCCATCGATTTACACAACCATGAGCCGTCGTCTACCATCCGCGTTCATCCCCCTTCCTGTATTTCATCCAGCACAATCGATTCCTTTCATAGACTTTTTTCGACAAAGGCGACATCGCTGCAGACAGAATTTGTTCCCATAAGCCGAGATTTCCATAGAAACGTCCGCGCCTAAGATTTATAAACGACTCGATGTCTTTGAAAAAAGTAAAACCGTTCGAGCGAAAAATATTTTGTATTGTTCGACCCGTTTCGAAAGAAAGCTTAAAAAACGGTAACGAAATGGGCAAAGAATAATCGATCGTATCGAACTGCCGTACGTCAACGTCGCCTACATCGACTATCCTCGTCGATATAATTCCGAGTGTCAATTGAACTGTCAACGTGGCCATGACGGTATCCTTACGGGATTCAGAATTTAGATTGCGATTGGCATTCCAGGCGACTTACGTACACGCGAAACGCCACACCACCATCGGGCTCGCGTCTACGTAAATGAGTTCGTTCACGTACGAGGTAACCGCCTGCCTACCGACATGTGTACAGAGCGTACGTGAATACCATTGATGGTTACCAAAGTCAAGAGCCACGAGAGGCTCGCTCACGTATCTTGCATAACATCTTACGAGGATTCATAAACCCGTATCCCACGTAACAGAGATTCCACGCGAAACATAAAATACTGAGGAACTAGTAAAGGGAGTAAGAATCAAGGAGCAACACGTGCGAGCGTACCTTCGCATTTCGAAGGACTCCGTTCTTCCGAAACGAGTGTTATGAAATAGTCGAAGAATACAGAGGGACAAAGAAATCACGATTATTTTCCATCGTGGGCTACGAAAGATTTCCAGATACTTAGAGGATTTGGAAAATATATATTTTGTATTGGTATGGAAGATTATATTTCTGATATTGGTATTAGGTATTTGTGTAAACAACATGTAACTGTGAGGAAATAAAAATTGTAGGAGAAAGAATTATATTTTTACTACTATAGATATTGTGAAATAAATCCCTTACGGAATACAATGGTTGCAATAGTTCAAAAACTGTTGATTGTTGTGCTGTAGCATTGCTTTTTATATGGTAAAGTTTGGATATTGTTTGAATAAATTCTATGCACGCAGAAATTCATTTAAATTCATTTTCACACAGAAAGTTTACTCAAAAAGATTCGTTAATACTACTTAGTAATTATATTTTCAGATCTTTCAAATGATTCATCATTTTTCCGTTTAAACAAAATTACAAACACTGTATAAAACGTATTAAAATTGACTGTACTATTATTTATATTTGACTATGTCAATATATAAATATATAGTATGTATAGATTGCTGGTAAAATCTGTTGAGTGCATATTTTACTATAACGATTCTTTTCTCAGTTAATTCGACAAAATAGATATAAATCATGTAAAATAATGGTTACTCATAAAAACTACAAATCTTATAAAAGTAGTAATTACTATTTTTTGTATGTTTCTTATCACAATATTTTCAATTGTCCAAAAGATATTAACCTATTTTTTAATAGTTTCTAGAATCGTTTTAATCAATCCCTTAATTATCTAATAAGAAAATGCTAGTAAAATTGCATTGTTTAAATAATGCAACAAGTGATGTATTTAAATACTGCATCTTGTCAGCAGCTGATTTGGGTCACGCATACGTATGACTTGTGGTAAGTGAAATCGATGATCCTTAGAAGATAATCAATAATCAGCATATATATAAACATAAATGAATACAATTGTATATAAGCGTACATAAGTAAGTACATCGAAAGCCGAAACTCCTCGACACAGTAAAACGTGGTATAATTCGTTTTATACGATCAAGAAAAGGTGATTCTTAAGATGGATATCGCTCCAGACATGTTCATCTTTCGTACAGCAGATATTTATACTCAACAATATCGTTAAGTCTCGGAGTTGTCTTTTTTTTCGTAGTCAACAACCGAAGTGTTGGACAACGAGTGAGAAAAAAACATTGCCTTTTATTAAACAAATTGAAAACAGATTGAAAGCATTTAATAATATCGGTACTAGTAACGAAGAAGTACGTAGAACATTGTGGTAAATTGGATTGAATGAAAGAACGCAAGTTAAGAAGTCGCTTTTTAAAAAAGCGCATAATGTTATGCTTCAAATTTGCGAAAAAATACGTTAATTTGTCCAAACAAGATTGTGGATTTGTTTATCAACGTCGTAATTTTGTTCATCAACGTAAGGACGTATATATCAATCACGTTTTAAAAAATTTATATCAGCAATTATTGATAAAATGTAAAGTACAATATAGGAAACCCACCCTTCCGAAGATAAAAATTAGTATATCGATTCGTTTACCGTTACTACTAAAAAATTCACGACTGAAATATTCGTCGAAACGTTTAAATATGTTCGAACGCGTAATATGACAAGTCCCAAGGTTTAGATCGGAAAAGTGAAGATTCAGGTTTCGCTGGAAGGGCAGAGATTCGGAGGTGGAGGACGTGCGTGTTGGCAAGGTAGCAGCGGTTCGTCAGGTCCGTACTTATGTAAATGACACGGCGGGCGAAGGCACTTTAGTCACCGGAATCCGGACTTGACCGGCCGTGCCATCGCGAGTACCACGAAAGTACCTGGTGGCCCGTGAGAGAGCGGACGAATGCGTGTACGTAGGAGCGCGCGGGCGGCCGGTGTGCGTGAACCGACCGCGTGTTAAACCGTACGTGTACGCCGGGTTCGTCGACCTTAGCTTTTGTTCGTGTCCCAAGTGGCGAGCCCGTCAACGTTTAGTTCGAAAAACGGCAGCGGGCGCCGGCCCCCGAGCCGTGTCAGAAACCAAAATCCACTCGGTCGTCCGGTTAGGTAATCGATCGCAACGCCCTTACGTTTACCAAGGTCTTTGCCACCTGTCACAGGAAGAGTATCTCGCTTTCCTACCTGCTTTCCTCCCCCCCTCCCTACCTCCCTCCTCCCATTCCACTCGCCAGTTCCTCTTTCTCTTTCCACCACTCCCCCCCTACCCCTCTCCGTCCTATTCTCTTGTCGCTATTTCCCTTCGATAACCCTTTCTCTTTTTCCAATTGTATTTCGAGAAAAAAGAAACGAGACCACCGCTTTGACCTTTTAAACGAAAACGCTTGTTTACCGTGATTTCGCATTTCGAGCGACTTCAATCGATGATCTCTCTCGGTTACGTGTTCGCGAAGGTTGGTGAATAATTTGTGCAAATGGAGCTACGTCGATTTAATTTCTCGATTCTTCGTTTTATCCCCGCTGCGGAAGCTTTTCCGCCGTCCGCGCGATCGATTTTAGTGAATTCTAGGAACTTTCGATTTCCCTTGGCTCCCCATTCTTATTATAGCTTCTATAGCGGTCCCGGGTACTATACCACGAGGATTGGAAGTATGATTTGCGCAACGATGTTTTAAAATTATCGGCTACGGATCGGATCAATGACGATCGCGATGTATTCGTTTTAGCGTGTATGCCGTCGAAACCAGGGGGTGGACGATGACGAAGACACGAAGGAGGCACGCGCACTCGACGCACTCTAGGAACCAGAAGAGCCCTGCTAACTGACCCGCGTTTGTTGTTAGTGTGTTACTGACCTCGAGTGACCCTGCTATCGCGACCGTAACTCCGCATATTGTTAGCTTCCACAAATATGTTTATTTATTTCGTAGGTCAATACTTTCTTTCCACTTTGTTTTACGTTTACCTCTTCAGACTGTCGTACAGACGGGCAAAATTCTTATCTAGACAATAATTTCTATCAACTTTGTATCCGGTGCTCGACCAAGGAATATTAGAATTTAACAACTAAAAATGTAATTCTTCGCTGTACGTTGACTTTTTCTTTTTAATACAAAATACTTAATTTTTTGAGACGATAAATGACAAATTTATAACATTAAAACACTGTATATTTTATACTGATATAACGTAGCTATGTATAATTGTATGAAATGTGTCATGTTGCGTATGAAAAGAATCATATTTATTCTTTGTACGAAACTTTAATCTACAATCTGTAATATACTAGTTTCTATTCAAATAAACTTTCACGCTAAAAATATTCAATAAATAATAATAAATCAATAAATATACTGTAATTATTTTGATCGGTTACATTTACTTAACCCCAAATTAATTGACCATGCAAGAAGAATATTTATTTTATTCAAAGACGAAGATTCTGGACCGAGGAGGTTAAATAGTTTTGAAAATTAAATATTCTTCATCCACTGAATAATACTATTTGAATGAAATTTGTTTCTTAGTTTTTTAAAGACCAATCTGTCATTTGATTTTATTCAATGTCGTCCGATTGCAATATCGAGAACCGACGCGAGTCGATCGAACAAGAAACTCCAATCGCATGACAGTTCCGTAACGTGGTCGCAAATAATCATATATGACGCAAGATTTAAAGATTTATTTAAATATATCAATAGTTTGCAAAGGTGTCGATTAAAAGTCCAGTTAACCGTGGACGAGCACGTTTTCTTAGAAGACAGGTAGACGAATCGGATTCGCTTCTAACCGTCAGTGTGTTACTGACCTCGAGTAACCCTGCCATCGTGGCCACAACACCGCGTACTGTTACCCCGTGCAAATGTATTTGTTGCTCGAGCTGCACGACGAACGCTTCGATCTAAGCAGTAGGAAACGAAGATCGATCGCGATACGTTGCTTTTTCGAGGCTTTCTTGCGCGTCTTCGATATTCAAGGAAAAACGGTATTCGTCCGAGGCCTCTGGAACTTTCTGACTCGAAAGTCACCGAGAAACGATCGGATTTCAGTTATTCGCTGACGAGAAGCATAGAGAATAAAGCAAGAAGAAAGCAAAATCCAACATGCAAACGTTGTCGATCATCGGCGCAGCGTTACGTCCAACGAACTCACCTCTTATGGTACTAGGCATCTTGTCCGAGATCACATATCCTGATATCCAAAACGAGGGATCTTCGAGAAATCACGTTTGAAGGGGATTCACAAGCGGATTCCTTCTTCACTTATATTTTGCACTGATTACGTTATTCACAACGACCTATGATCGTAACCGTGTTTCTCTGTTTTCGACACTGAATCAACTTGCACCGACACCCTTCACCGTGACGCGTCGTTCTCCACGGGGTTACCTTGAGTCAAACGATGCGCTTCCAACGCATTACGACGCCAGGCGCCGGCGTTTTCGCACATCCGCGACGATCGTAAATGTCAACGCACGCTCACCACTGACGAGTTCCTGTCCATCGATCTATGATCTTAACGTTTCTTCTTCTGTTCATGCGTACAACCGTGTCGGTAATCCCGTTTCTCAGACTCGTACAGTTATCGCACACCCTAGATATCGGTGACAACAACAGATCCCTGATCCATTTGCACCTTCTCCACCGACGCGACTATCCAAAAAGCGACAAGAAAAGACGAGACGATCCAAGTTCATCGACGACACTTTTCGAGACGCAGCGAATCCGTTGTTATGGTCGTCGTCGTTGGCAAACACAACCTGTTGCAAGGTTTATCATCGACGACGATATTAATGGCGGAGGATGATACCAAAAACCCCGCTGTCTGTCTGCTGTGATCCGCGATACTGTGACCCGAACGCGGAGCGATGTACGTTAGGCTCGTGGTGTCAACGATGCGTGGCGAATCGGTCCGCTTATCGAGACACGCGAACTGCCGTTATCGGGCGAAACAACGCGCGGAACAACTAGCCAGGATAACTACGGCGGTGGTCAGCAGCAGCCGTACGGTACGCGGAAATCCTGAACACCGCCTTATCGATAGCACTCGATCTTCCGGCTACGTCAAACGGAACCTGCTCGAGCGCGCCAACTTCAACGTGCTTGATCCTCGTTCCTGGTCCTTGGTTTCCGAGCGTCGCAGGGATCCAAAATTGGCCAGGCGTGACGTAATCGGTAGCTTAAGTTCCTTCCTCTCCGGTAGTGTTTGGCGGTTCCTTCGAGCGTGTTCCGTTCCGTCCTTTAGCCGTGAACCAAAGTTCGGCGGTGGTCCGGTGGTGGTAGCCGATGAGTGACTCTACCGTGGCGCGGAGATCCACAGGTGCTCGCACGGTGCCTCGTACCCTTACCACTACCACCAACCCCCTCCCCTCCAACCGTTCCGAACTCTTCCGCCTCCACCACCTTCTCTCGTACCCCTACCAGCGTGTCTCGCCGCGACGGAACCTCTCCGTACATTGGTATTGCCGTCTCTCTTCGTACCCCCCTCTCTCTGTCACTTCTTTTTCCTCTTCTTCGGCCTCCGGTTTTTTTTTCCTTCGACCTCCCGTGCTTCTTCTTCTTCTTCTTCTTCTTCTGCTTCTTCTTCTTCGTTCGCGTCTCCTTTGTCCGGTTTTTACTTATCCCTGCGGGCTCCGATGGCCTGGGTCTGTTTCTTCTCCGCTGCGCGCAGCTTTCTTCCGCGACGGGCTCGTCACTCGGATGCACCGTTCACCGTTATTCGCCTCGTACGGCACCCTCTTCGCATTCCTCCCTTCTTCCCGCCCGTTGAACCGCGCTCGTGTTCCCGGTTTTGTCCGCGACTTTCCGTGGTAACCCTACTCGACGACCGCCTCTTTTTAGGGGGTAACGACAGTATTTGTCTTCTTAACAATTGAAGCCACGAACCGTACACGGATTGTACGATATACAATATTTACGATAAGTTCTTCCATCAGGCTTCGACGAAATTATAAACTCTTATAAATACAAATTATTCCTATTTTACATTAACTTCTAAATTGACACATTAATTCTTTTACTAAAGTTCAACTTTAACAGTTATTTTATATTTGCTGTTTCTTTTTAGGGGGTAATAGCAATGTTTCTGTTTTTAACTATTTAAGCCTCGAACCACATTTATATGGCTTGTACAGTATATAATATTTACGAGTTTAGTTAGTAAGGCTTGAACGAAATTGTACACTTTTATGAATTATTTAGTAAAAATTTTTTCCTATTTTACATTAACTTTTAAATTAACACTTTAATTCTTCTTCTAAAGTTCAACTTTAACAGTTATTTTATATTTCCAGCATTTTTTTAGGAGATAACAACAATGATTGTCTTTTTAACAATTTAAGCCTAGAACTGCATTTATATGGCATTATCTAGAATTAAAATATATTTGAATTAATTGTACTGTTTAGTAATGCGTGCAGAGTTTCATATACATTAAAATTGATGGAATACTTGGGAGAGTGAAAAGTACCAGTTTTCATTAAGTTCAATTAACGATAAAGAATTCTAAATTTAAGTTTAAGTTTATTTTAAGATACAAGGATGTATTTTTTCAAAGTTAATTTCAGCTTCCAATAATAATTATAATTTCAAAAGATAATATACTATTAATTTTAATACATATAAACAATCGAATAAATTTTCATATATTTTAATTTTAGGCCATGTATGTTTTTGGAAAGGGCCCAACATAAGGCTGAATGTGTTAAAATTGTATTTACAGTAATTAAATTATAAATCTATGGAAATGTATGATCTTTTCCTTCTTAATGAAATAAGATTTCATCGTGAAGTTACCATAACTGTAAGTAATGCACAGCTATCTATGCAGGTTAAACTTCTGAAAGCAACGTTTGTTATGTAAGTAGCATAAAAAAAAGGTTTTCTAACTACAAGAGAGTACTGTCAAATCGGGACGCGTTAACGGGAGGTTCATTGAAATATAATGTGAGAACGGTATGGTCCGCTGACCGTACCAGCCAGAAACGTGAGTCGATTACCTAAAACGAACACCAAACCTTTTAACAGCTCATTATGTTGCCAATTATAGAACTCCCGTCACAAAAATAACATGAATTTGTAAAAGAAGCTTCTCGAAACACGTTGATATCTTTTCAAAAGTTTACAAGTACATTATGACTTGAATTTTATAAAACAAAAATATTTATATAACTTTCACAATGAAAAAATGACGTTTTTAGTTTAATAGGAAAAGCCCAAAAAACCAATCTTTCTCGTTTGGAACAAAAAAATACCAATTCAATTCAATTGTCATACTTAATTTCAATAAAATCCCTGATATTAACATTAAAAAGTGATTGATTTATCATGCAACGAGAATACAGAACATTGTATTACATTTATAAATGTTTATTTTAAAATTAATGAAATCGTTAAAATTAAAAATAAAACGACTTTATAATGTTATAGAGATACTTGTATTATAATGTTCATTTTTAATACGATAAGCAATCTTTATATAAATAGTTTAAACTGATTTTTACTTCTGAGTCTCTATTATGTAGTTTTTGGTGCTTTTCTCATCATCCTTGTGTGCTGTGTGTCATGAATCATGCTTGTTCGAGGCTTTTGAGATAGCAAACATACTACGAAAACTTGTTGCCTTGAAAAGGAAGGATGTGGTAGTTTACACAATTATTTTCGTGGTTTCAAAGCGTATATTCATTGTTATATCCTGTAATTAGTAATTTCCTGTTTAATCAGCGGATACTCCTATAAACATACGATGATGATTCTATAGCGTTTCCACTTGCTCTTTTATCTAATAAGTAATGTCGACTATATTTGTATCGATATTATTATTAAATTCTTATCTTGTGTTCTTCGATCGTTTCGGATGATTCTGTAGCCTTGAATTATACAAGGTGATAGCAACAAATTTTTCATAGAAAAAGGAGTCGAAAAGTCTTTTACCATTTCACGATTTAAGGTTTCATTCTCGAGCCCACATTAAAGTCGTTTTTGCCTGAAGGTTTTGCCAGTTATCCTTTTTTGTCGCTCATGGAAAACGACCTTTCCCACAAAAAAACGTTTATACGTAGAAAATTTGGGAATTGCACTTATTCATGAGTATATTGTACAAAAAAAAATAAAAGAAAACATATTTTTTATAATCTATTGCTTCAGCATCGGCTGTAATGAATCTGATAACAAAAGTTTTCTAAAATGTGACAAATGTATAAACTTTGTATGTAAAAAAACACCATAATGAAATTTGTATAAATTGCTATAAATAAACAGTTTTAAAAGAATATATAATTTTTTACAGTGTATTAAAAAGAATATTCTGTGGTCCTTTAAACAGACTTTCAGTTAAGTAGTCGACCGTTTTAAGGTTAAACGATTAACAAGAATAATAAACGCGGCTAATTGGCATTTCGCGGTTTGATATTTAAATGTTAATTCAAATAATTTCGATAAAATATTTTCATTTCTAGATTTTTATACGGAACGAAACGTTGATGTCTCTGACGATGTCGTTCGTTCCTTAACGGTGTACTTTCATTTTGGGACTCCTTCTGTTGCATGGATTATCAATTCCGACGGTCGGTTAATTAAGCTTCGTGCAGAGTTAATGATTCCGCGGCGTATTAAAATTCAAACACCCAACAGCGATTCATTTTTCGAGTCAACGCCTTAACAGCACAGTTATTGCAAAACGACCATCCGATTCTAAAGAAGGCCACGTTGATTACCGACTAATTCCGAGCGTGCATCGCTCCCCTAATGAATTGTTCACGTAATGCCAATTAGCCGCGTGAAGAATCTTAGCGGTATCGAAATCATGCACTGCGAAAAGAAAAGATGGAACGAGACACGCAGATTTTAATCCAACTAAATCCACACCGGCTGGATATTATGTAGACCGTAGTCGTTGTTTCCTTTTTATCGTATTGTTCCATCGCTGTTTGTGAAACTCTGTGATTCTGTTTTTGAGAGGTAATTGTACAGTTAGATACTCGAAAAGTGAGCTTGATTTCACGAATTTTTTAAATTGAACTACTCGTTGTTTAAATCTTTTTATCATTTATATTTTTCTATTTAAAAAAAAGGTGCAGTTGCGGACATTGATTGCACATATTTTTATTGAAACCTGTCATTAGGATATAAAGTGTATCTCACGAACTGTATCCATTAAAATATCTTCAAAATTGTTGATGATCCTGAAAAATATTTCACACAAGAATTAAACGGCTTCGAGTGAAGCATAATTTGATGCAATTAGTTGGTTTGTTACTTAATACAATGATAGATTTTTTAATCCACTATTCAATGCAGCTCTTCATTTCTTGTAGAGAAGTATACAGGGTGTTCGGCCACCCCTGGGAAAAATTTTAGTGGGAGATTCTAGAGGCCAAAATAAGACGAAAATCAAGAATATCAATTTCCTGATTGAGGCTTCGTTGAAAAGTTATTAAAAAATTTCACATCATTCTGAAAAAATTATGTTTGGTTGCGGGGGTCAATTATAAGCATTTTTAGTGAACAGACATACCCTCGATTTCCTACGCACTTTCGAGAAAAAAAATTCAGTATGGGCGGCAATTTAAACGTTAATAACTTTTTAACGATACCTCCATCAACAAATTATTATTCTTGATTTTCATCTTATTTTGGCTTCCAGAAGCTTCTATTAAAATTTTTCTCAGTGGTGGTCAAATACTCTGTACAGTCATTTATGTAAAAACCATTAGTTTAAAAGATATATAAATGTAAATATTTCTAAAACAATTTTCTCCCTCATATGACATTCAGTATTTTTTAATGTATTAATCAATTCAACTCCTCATATTCAAGGAAGAAGTACAGCATTATTTATGACAAGAAAGCATTAATTTAACCAATATTTCAACCTAATAATTTAGAAGTGTCAATATTTACGTTGAAATATCTTCTAAACTAATTATTTTTCACCATAAATGGCTTAATAGTTTTCCACTGGAAATGAATAGTTACATCGAATGATGCATTAAAAAATATATGATTTAAATTTAAAAAAAACATTAATAACCTTCATAGAAAGAACAAATTATTGCAGATTATGCATCCATCAAAACTTTGTTAATTTTTGTCTCAAATATTTTCTGATATCATTAACAGTTTTGAAGATATTTGAATGGATAGAGTTCGTGAGAACCACTCTATATTCATTATATCGAACTTTGTTTTCAGAATCGGTAAGCAATAACAAATAATAAAGTTATCGCTATAAGTTATTTAAACAATGAATTGTATTTGATTGTAAATGTTTCATCTGTTTCTTATTTGTTTATGTTTACATGTATTTAAAAATATATATAGTTTGTTTCATTTCTATTATATGTACAGAAAAATATTTGTTTCAATTAATTATTTTATGTTAAAAATCAAATTTGCAATGTATAAATATGACTAACATATCAATGATATGTAGATAAGACTATTTTAATGGAAAATTTATTTTTGATTTGTTTTTCTCTATAGATATGTATATTCATTACACTAAGCATTGTAAAGCACATAAAATTGTGTGTATGGTTTTAAATGATTAATAAAAAAAACAGTTGTAGGAAAGTTATAAGAAAAAACCAAATTGAGAAGAAGAAACGAGCGATACAAAAATATTGTAGATAATATCTATCGACTGGTAATTTTCAGTAGTTATGTTTACAAAATGAATCATAAATTATCGTTTTGTTCTAAAAATGGAGGAAAAACTGGAAGCTAGAAGATTTTTGTTCATTTTAAGAAACATATTTCCATTTATTCGATCCTGAAATTAGTCGTTCAAAGTAATATTAATCGATTAGTAATATTCCGTAATTGTGCTTCCAAAATGAATCTATAAGTCATTGTTTGATTCTAAAAATGGGGGAGGGGGGAATGGAAATTAAAAATTTTCGTTTATTTCAAGAAAGATATTTCCACTTATTCGATTCTGAAATCAGTCGTTCAATGCAATATTTATCAGTAGTTATTTAATTTTCAGTAGATGCGGAAAAAATTTAAAAATGGACATTATTTTTGTTCGTTTCATGGAACATTTTTCTATTTATTCCTGAAACGAGTCGTTCGATTAATTTTAGCTTCATAATTAATTGAAACGTCACTCGGAAGATATCTCAAACGGTGAAACGATCACGACGCCGGTGCTCCGATATCCCGGAAGACGGTATTAACGTCGATCCGTCGAAGCTCCTCGACCCGTTCCATTGTTAAAACTGATTTAATAGTATCGGCTATCGCGTGTACGGACATTTAACGAATCCGCAGATTTGCAATAATCTGAAGAGCGAGGAATCGCTGAGGCCAAGCCTGACTGCCTGCCGGCCGAACGTGAATATTCCGATGGTCGTTGACCTCGGGCCGGTCTTTGGCGCCGAACCCAAGGCTAGCCTGGCTCTCGTAAAGTGGGAGCTACAGGTATTTAGTTATAGAACGTTGTGCTCAGCAATTTTGGATAATCGTGGATCGCGTGCCAATGGAATCGACAGGTCGCGTGATTAATTGCTGGCTGTGTTTCTGTCCCGTTCCTGCCTCTCTTTGTACGAAAAAACGCGTCGAGTGTCAAAAATCAATTGAACCCAACCCATAGTTAATTGGAAATTCTGAAAAAACTGACCGAAATGCAAATATCACTATTTCCGTTTACTGCCTGTTTGACTGCAAGTGTCAGAAACCGTAAAGAGTACACTCCGGGACAAAAAGAGCTTGTGTATAGAGTGGTTGACAAAAGTATTCCAACGTTTACTATTCAAACTTTAAATAATATAAAAATATTCATATTAGACTAGTCGATATTTGATATGTTCTTTGGAATTAAAAAAAAGCGACTTCTGTACCAGATTTCTATGCAGATTTTAGCATCTATGCTTCTATACAATTTCTTTTTTGTAATAAAATATTTAAAAATGTTGACGATACAATTGTTTCGGTGGAACAAATTTTTATCAAATTTTTGTATTATTTTTTGCTAAATGTAAAGAAAAAACACAAAATGTCGATTATTTGATTTTAAAGTGTTATCAAATTTTTGCACGATTCGAGTTGTAACCACAATCACATCTATATCGAATAAAATGCTTTTTGATTTTTTTCATAGCCCTCACTGAATTCATTGGAAGTCTCGTAATTTGTAGTATTTTTGTACGAAAAAAATTATGAATTGTCTTTAAACAAAGAGACGAAAGTGTCCGTCTTATAACAAAAATTTCTAAGAAACCAAATTTAAATTTAACAAATTTTAATTTGGAGAGAAATAACTCCTTAATAAATTTGCATTGATTCGAAGAACGAAATTAAAAAATCAGTTTTGGCCAGTTTTCTGGAACTTCCGACCAGTGAGTGATGGAAAGGACCTGACAACATACTTTGTTCCATAGGCAATCCTAAAATATCTGCGAACCGTTATGCGTTCGTTGAAACATGTTTCCATTTCTTCAGGAATTTATTGCTCACAACGGGAACGTTCGTATAATTAGAGATTTAATGTATTATATGGTCATCTTTATTCGTGCTAATCCTGTGTACTACGGCCGTAGATTATATGGATTTTTATATCATTTGAGATTGATGATCGAGATAAAGAAAGCGCAAATATTTCGTTAATCGGTGTAATTGTCCGCAGAAGAAACATGTTGAAAGATATAGGGTGATTCACAAATGCACGGTAATACTTCACAGAGTAAATCCACACTCTAAAGAAGACGTGGATAATTCATGACCCTGGAAAGCTAATAATCCAGCTCCAAGATCCCAAACTTTTAACATTATTATCTTACTTTCAGCAATATTTTCATTTTTCATAATGTCTAAGCCATTGAAGAAATAATTATTCTTATTTTCAAACTTTTATTGAACGTAATGAGGAAAAACTAAAATATATGTATAATAATAGGAAAAGCAAGGTGAAAAAATGGATCTAACGTTAATTAACAGAGAATATGTTCAAAATATTTGTCTTTTGCACCAATGCACAAACGTTAATATATATATGAATATATACAATAACATTTATGATCTGTTAGAAAAAATACGAAATCTATTGAAAATTATTAGAACAATGCTTAGTATTTCTAAATGGAATTTTTGAATGTAGTATTTTATAAATATATATTGCCATTTCAAATTTCTTTACAAAATCAAGTAAAAAAGGGAAACGAATTTCTTGAAAATTGTATTAATTATATAATATATTAATGTCTACGATTCTATGTATTATATAGTGTGTACAACGTATCTTATCCACCTTAATCCTAAACATATTTTTGTACATATCTCGTAATAAAGGTAATAAGATGGACAAAGTCAAATATCTTGTAAACGGTACATTTTAGATTAAATATATTTTAATACTTTTAAACTCAGAATGCATAATTGTTTCATAATCAAGCATACAAAATTGGACATACTATTTAAAAAAACAAATTAATTCCTATATCTTCAGTTGGGAAAAATATGTGGAATACACTGTATACGTATACAATCATAAATATTATAACAATTTTTAATAATATTTTTCGATGCTTTCGAGTAATCAGTTTAATCATTGTTTCAATTTACGATATCATCAAAAAGAACTGCAGACTAAGTCATGAAATAAATTTTTGAAACCTCTTCCAAACAATTTAACTCGAAACGTTATTAAAAAGACTAATTTAATAAACATAAGCGTGTTAAATTATGAATAATTATTCTCTGTTAGAAGGGAGTAATTTCATTTTCGTGAACAGTTCATTTTTCTATTCCTGATATATTTCTTGGTTCAAAAATGTCGTTAAATTTCTCGATCCGGCCCACTGATTGTCATTGAATCACAACGAACACGTCGACAGTCGACGGTTCCTTGATCTCGGCCGCAATAAGCTTGTCGACAATATTACCGTAAACGACCGCGAAGCAACGATCGATTTTAACCGCGCACAACCCCATCACAATGACCTGGCGTCGCGCTATTGGCCGATTCATCGCGATGAATGATTTTTTCGTATCTCTTAACGGCAAATATCGACTCTGTTTGCCGATCTTCCGTTTTACACTTCACTTGATCTTTGTTCCTGGACCCGTTCTCTTCGCACTTTTTTCGTCGCTTCTTTTAACTTCACGCTGGTCATCCAAGATCTCAATGATCTCTTCGCTACGATAAACATGTAAAATCGTGCACAGTAGAACTCTGTTTATTGGAACGAAATTTTTTTTTCGATTTCTCTCGCAAGAAGATAGTATAATTCTAGATTTTACTGTATCAAACTCTTTTCAAATCATGTCTTCGAGACAGAATTTCAGTTACGAGCGAAAACGCTGCTTTCTGCGTCCACCCTTCCGGTTCGTAATCCGGTCTGACTCCTTGTCGTCTGAACCTCTTGTTCGCCTACTTAAACGACCAGGAGAATTATCCTCCCGCTGTAAATAATATCTTCCGCATTGTAATCCCAAGGACATGATTTTGACTAACGTTCTTCTCTTCTCTTCGCGTTTGTGCTCCCACGTACGTTGTTGAAAATAACAGAGAACTCGTCTTTCCATTCTCTCTTCTATAGAACACGTTTTGTTAGATATACATCTTTGTACTATACAAAGTTAAGGTGTAGACTTTTTGATTATAGAAGTACATTTTTTCAGAAGTAATAATGTCACTCCTTTTTCCACGTTTCGACTATTTGTCTTCTTAGAGAACACAAACTAATATTACAATACAATTTTGTAATATACTACGATATAAATTCTTTTTCTATTTACTACATGTTCATTATAATGTGTTTTTATACTATAATTTTAGTTTGTATCTCGTCAAAATGATCAAGAAATATCCAAAATGGTGAGAAATAAATATCAATGAATCTACATTTAGTTTACCCTTAGTTTATACACACAAGATGCAAAATAATTATAGAAATGTCCAGTTTGATGTACAGTAAGTCACATCGCAGACAAATCGCAAGATCACAGATAAATAAAAAAAATACACAAATAACATTTGAACTATTTGGGTATAATAATTTCAGTAATGTTTCGAGTATACAACTGTTTATTTAATATTGCTTAATAATAATTATATGCTAGCTAAGACTGGGATAAATCATAACTATATTGCTGTAATCTGTTTTGTCATTGACAGTGTTATTACTTATTATTTGAAATGACTCAAAAAATAAAATTTGAAAAATCGAATTTCCAATGTGTACTGTATTTTGTGAGTATGTTTCGTGTAGCCAGTTTAAAGACAAAGATTTCGTTCTCATATACATATACTTCTTTTAATTTTCGTTTTATTTATCCCACTTATGATTTATTGCATATTTTGAAATTAGATGTATATACAGGATGTTCGGCCACCCCTGGGAAAAAATTGTAATGGGCGATTCTAAAGGCCAAAATAAGACGAAAATCAAGAATACCAATTTGTTGATGAAGGCTTCATTAAACAGTTATTAACGTTTAAAGTTCCGATCGTACTGAATTTGTTTTCTCGAAAATGCGCAAGATTTCGGGGGTATGTCTATTCACCAAAAATAATTGTAATTGACCCCCGCAACCGAAAATAATTTTTCCAAAACGATTTCAAATTTTTTTCCCCCGTCGAAAAATTTCACACCGTCTCGAATTTTTTTCTCGAAAGTGGGTAGGATTTCAAGGGTATGTCTAATGACCAAAAATGATTGTAATTGACCTCAGAACCTAGAAATAATTTTTTTAGAACGATTTGAAAAATTTTTTTTTCGTCGAAAAAATTAGGCACCTACACCCTGTCGATTTTTCTTGAAAATTCGTTTTTCATTTTTAGTATTTTTGTTTGACGCCCAACAGAAAAGTTGTTTAATACTTTTTTGTAGGTACCCATGACCTCTACTTCAGAAAAAAGTTTCATTGAAATATATTCACAATTGTAGGAGTTATGGCTGTTTGAAAATTGGACCATTTTTAAGGGGTATTTCTCATTTTGCGGAGTTAAGGACCAACTTTTCGAATATTTTTGCGATTTGTACATATTCTCCACCAAAATACGCGTAGTTTGCTTTTTTAAGCATTAAAATCGTCCAATCCGTTCAGAAGTTATAACGTTTTAAAGATGCGCATGAAAATTCGGGCAGACATTTCTGGCCAGAAATTAGATTGTCGGTAAGGAATTTTTTTCTCGAAAGTTCGTAAGATTTCGGGGGTATGTGTAATGATCAAAAATGATTGTAATTGAGCCCCACAACTGAAAATAATTTTTTTAGAATGATTTGAAAAATTTTTTTTTCGCCGAAAAATTTCAGCACCTACCCGATTTTTTTTCTCGAAAGTGGATAGAATTTTGGAGGTATGTATATTCACCAAAAATGATTGTAATTGGCCCCCGCAACCGAAAATAATTTTTCCAGAACGAATTGGAATTTATAAATTTAATTGTTAATAACTTTTTAACGAAGCCTCCATCAACAAATTGGTATTCTTGATTTTCGTCTTATTTTAATAACACTAATATCTGTTGCCCATTGAAAATCATACTAAAGAGAATGATTTAAATTCTATTATCTTATTTTGAATTATGCTACTGGTCAATGAAGCGACATATACTATAAAATTTAAACAAATTTCATAAAATAAGCAAATTTAAATTAAGATTATAATCTATACAAGTTCGTATTAAATTTTTATTCATATTTTTTACGATTTCGATTACGAGTCTCCATTATTTAGCGTGTTTCGTGTATTCATCGACGTGATTCTTCAGAATTACAGACACCGCATAATTGTATTACATTTTATTGGTCGACAGTATTAAGTACAATATGTGGCACATTCCAAACATCCGAAACCGTACGATTGGAAACGCTTTTCGATCGCTGAAGCGTGTCGGGGAAGTCGAGCGTAGCCAAAGAGTGATTCGTGGTGTTTTAGATGCACGGTAATTGTTCCATTGTACGGTAAGAATAAAGGCGGTTTAACGCGTTAGGCGAAGGAAACGAGCTTAGATGAATAGAATATTAAGTCGCCAACTATATATTGTTATTACTGGAGTCGGTAGATAAATAGCGATCGTAATTATTCGGTTTGTAGCCTTGTTGATAATGTATCTTCTGGGCCAAGCGATATTTTGTACGATTGAAAAATATACGACCATCGAAAGCATGAAGGACACATACTGTTACAACAATTAATTTTAATCCAGCTTATAACTGTTCGACGCGAACATTTTAATTTACTGTAACATATTTTCTATACTTACAGACTCTGATTCACAATTTATTATCTCGACAAAATAATTTGATATTATCGAATAGTTTAATGACAGGGGAAAGTAGGGTGAAACGAGGTATCGTTTTTTTTATAAAATAAGAGGCACGATACATGGCTAAATTAATTTTAGATCGATGAACAAAATATTGTCACATTTTAATTAACTCTGTATTCCGTCATTTTATTTCAATTAAAATTGCAAATTCCATTGTACTTTAACTAACTTATTAAACCTCTTGTCCTATAATATCGAATCAGAGTAATGATCAAAAATTATACTTCCAAAATGACAAAAAAGATTACTCATATTTGTAGTAAAATTAATTGCACTCTGTAAATATTTGATGATTTTTCAAAGACTTGTAACTTTTTGGACCATTGTCCTCTAGCCAACTAACGAAGCTAAATTGTAAATCGATTGTTCGTTCTGATATACATATAGGAAAGTTAGTGTTCGACTATGACACGCACGTAAATTAAATCGTAAGGTTAGGAGCTTTCAAAATTTAAATTTAAATTAAAAACACTTTGTACAAAAATGGGTGTGTACAAAATCGCGATAGAAATAGTGTTAAATTAGAAACTGAATTACAATACGACGATACAATGCAATAGAATTACTATGTATTTACAAGTCCTATATAAATTCAATTGAAATTTTACACAACGCTGGACATAATTTTCTATGTTTATCTCTAAACAAAACCAGCGATCAGACATTGCTTGTTTGTTTGCAATTACAATGGAACGAACTCGACGGGGGTCAAATAGTTTGCATAAAAGGAGTTCACTGGTTACCCCCACTACTTGCAATGTTTTGTTCAAATAATCGGAGTTCTCGTTCGGATAAGTGAATTTGATCATAAATTTAAAAATATTTCAATTTTTATGAACATGGAACTATCTAGTAAGGACAGTAATTAGATAAAGCTTCGTAAATAAACTCTTTCTTTGATTAAGAATTAATTCTTTATTTGAAGGCTTAACAAATCCTCCTTCGAGTCTTTCAAACACTGTAAATTAATTTTATTTTCACCCGACTGTATTTTCAGCCATTTAATAACTATATTTAAAGCATGGACATCGATATGTCTAGGCATGTAATTCGTTATCGCAATTTCCACTGTCTGAGGTACAGGTATTTGCATTTTCGCTCGTAGAAGACGTTTATACAGGGTGTTCCGTAACTGGTAATATAAGCGAGTAGGGGGTGATTCTACGTGAAAAATTGAATCGAAAATATAGAATAAAATTTTTTTATATGACTCTTTATTTTCGAAAAAAACAAGTTTGAAAATTTGTCGAGTACGCGTGCACTTGATTTAGCTTCAATGATTGTGTGCACTGATAACACGACGAGCGTTGAACAATTAAAACAAAAAATTATTGTAGCGTTTGAACCATTAAAATTGTACAACACATTAGCAAACGTTCGATGTAATTTAATAAAGAGAGCACAGTTATGTTTGCAACAATGTGGATATCACTTCCAACAGTTCATAAATTAGACGAATTCTGGAAATCTGTTCATCGATCCATTGAAAACGTTTATGAACAAAAATGAAGGTGATCTACAATGAAATCGAGCTGAAGCTGGTCCAAGTGCACGCGTACTCGACAAATTTTCAAACTTATTTTTTTCGAAAATAAAGAGTCATATAAAAAAATTTTATTCTACATTTTCGATTCAATTTTTCACGTAGAATCACCCTCTACTCGCTTGTACCACCCTACGGAACACCCTATATAACAGAAGAAGTTCAGTAAATTGAACATCTCCAATAAATGGAGTTCTACTGTATTTTTGTTAGTCTGACAAGAAATATTTGTTCAAGGACAGAATGATAGATTTGAAATTACATCGTCGACTTTGGCCAAGTGGAATCGTAAGGCTGGCGCTGGTCCTCGGCGGTTCGGGCCCAGAGTCAAGAACCTTTGGTTCGACAGGCGTCTCGTTCAGCTCGGTACTTCATCTTTCTTCGAATAAAGCTAACGCTCCGTGCGTCCAGGTGCGTCAACGTTCGTGTATACACGTCGTCGTACATAGGCGTAGGAGTCACTTAAATAGGAACTCCATTGTTTGTTAAGCGCGTACAGAAGTTTTCGATATCGGACTCTGATCTTGAGTTTTTGCCGCGTTACGCCGCGAATGCAGCCGATTGTTGCAGCTCTTTGTGGCTGCAGTTTTAGATGCAACCCATTGTCCCTTTTATGTTCTTCACAACGCTTAATTTCATTGACTGATAACCAATGACTATAGCCATACACGAACGAAAATATCTACCTCTCGATTTTTACGCCTTTGTTAGGAAATAACAAGATTCATATCTCACCGTTAACGCCATCTTAACGCGTTGGTTGCCACACAGAACCCCCCACAATGTCCAGGAAAATGAAACTTTGTTTCTAGACAATTTACAGCGTTATTAAGTTTCGAGAGTCTTATCAAGATTTATTTTCTTTAACACCTAATCTTGAGAATTAATTTTTTTAGCTTCTTAGTGAAAAATCATCCACATATTGGTGAAGTGTTAAAGGGGTACTCTAAACTAGAACACAACCTTTCAGTGGTCCTTTGAAATTTTTTGGGGGAAGTGGTGAAATATTTTTGAATTAAATTTGAACACATATATTTGGATCTATATTTGAAGTATATCCACAATTTTTTCCATACAAAAATACTCAATATTTTAGAAATTATGGTAGCCTTAGTAAAGGTTCTTTAAAAAAGGATGCCTTAGTAGCACAATAGTGTTATTTAAAATTTTGTAAATATTAGGATTTTCTCATAGTAAACAATTCTGAAACACGTTATACCATTGTTAACACATTGTTAACTGTAACAATGGTTAGTTTCCTTATCATACGTTTTTATTATGGAATTGTTTATTAACTAGTTTCTATTTAAAGTATTTTCTTTTACGATTTTCCTATCTTATACCATTTTATAGTATCTCATGGGTATTCAGAAAATACGACCTACAAACTGCAAATAAACCTATTTATAATTCAAAAGGTATAATCAGAGTAGTTAAAGATCATAGAGATAAAAACGAAAAGGAAGTAATACATAAAATTAATTGTAATAAATTGCGGACAAGTATATGTGGGACGAACTTGAAGGAAGCTGATGAACAGAACAAAAGAATTTAAAAGTAATTTTAACAGTACCACGATACACTGTTGTGAAGTAGCACTATTAACAATAAAATCATAATATGGATTCCGATTAAAATGTTTTATTTATAGCAACTTTCCAATTTTAGTTTATATTTCATTTTGAAATAACAAATTTGGAAACTTCTAAAATGTTTGGAACTCTTTCGATCGAATTTTCTCGATTGGTAACTTAGCATTTCTCAGTAAAGAATTACACACTTATATGTTTTATACATATATAGAAAATTTGAATATTGTCAGTGGATATTTGCTATGAAATATTTTATTAGGAATATTATCAAGATTTCGTTCTCTAAATATCTTTCGAAAGATTTATTGTAATCAAGTTATGCATAGTAAGAGATATTCTTATTTGTTAGTCCATTTATTTTATGAAATTGTAACTTTTTTATTTTTATACATTTCAATTTTGTTTTTAATTATTTTAATAAAACTTCTGAAGAAAACTCATATCATGGGCAGAAACATCAAATGTTAAATATATGTTATTTTTATATATTTTTCTACCAACCAAAAGAATCGCTCACTTTATTCATTAAATATGTACTCACTTATTTTGACTCGAACTTCTTTGAAGTTTTAGTTTAAAAAATTCATGAATTCTAATTCATAAATGAATTTATGAACGAAACGTTCATAGAAGTTTCTTTGCGAATCGATCCAAAATTTGTATTCGTTATTCGTGAATAAAATTTGTTCGACACTGTTTGGTGGGAATTGAATCAACTTGTTTGCATTTAGCAATAATCAAATTCTTAATCTTGTTATATAATAAAAAAAAATTTTATTTACCAGGCAAAAATAAAATGTAGAGAAGAATCAGATTTCTTTCACTTGCAGTGTTTCCTTTCGCACTCTGTAATTGTTCATAATCTAATTATGATGCAATAGGAGCTCGCGAACTCCTAGACATCGCCATTAAACTCGTACCTGTGTAGCTACATGTTTACGATCGATGATGCACGTGGGCGTACAGCAGAATGAAAGTACCGGTTGCAGTTTGTAGTCAGCTAGGCGTGATGCATCAACAGAATGAACTTCAGCAAAGTTCAGAAAGCCAACGACATTGAAACGTGTTGTAGATCTCCGTAGAAATTGTTATTTTTCGAGCGTAGGCAAAACGACTCACGTTTCAAGATTGCAAAATTTGAAGAAACTATTGCAATATTGAATAGTTTTGAGAATGCTTGAGACTTTTCAACAAATTTTTATTTCCCTTTTTCAAGAAATCAATTTTCCTCAATGTTCTTCGCAATTTCGAAAATTTTAGAACAATATTTTCCTACCAAACTCTTCCAGCGCATAATTCAGAAATTAGTAATATTCCAATAAATAAATTGATGAAATATTTAGAAAAATGTTAGAGTGCATCATTGACGTTATTGTTAAAATTCTTACAATATCCTGAATCTTTAAACCAAGTCGAAGAAAATATATACTTTTAAAGTATTTCAAATTACGACATAACAAATAAAGCAACAAATATAATGATTGAATTGTTTGGAAATAACCATTAGATTAAAATATTCAAAGTAAAGTATATTGTATCTAAACTCAAAATCGTGTCACAAAGAGTCGTGCCCAAAATGACTTGAAAGTACTTAAAACTCAAATTAGAGTGATGAAAACACAACTGATAATAACGCAGGATATTGAACGTGTAAAACAGCTTGGACAATACTATAAGTCTACGGTAGAATATTAAACAGTCAAGGCTCAAAAGGAAGCTGAAAATATCGAGAGTTAAAATAGAGTAGAGAGCACATAAGCCTCAAAATAGACCGAAGAAAATACAACTCAAAACAACGCACATTTAAACTCCGAAGTAGCTCATAAAATACTTGAAACGCGAGGCAGAGGGGAAAATACGATTCGAAGCATCGCGATGAAAACGTTAACGTCCATAAATTAATTTGGAAAATATTTCAGAGTTTGTTCGTAAAACAATTATCTTTTTTTAGAGTACATCTTAAAACTACTTAAAGATACAACGAAAACATAATGTTTAATATGGATGAAAAGTAAAATATATTACTGATCCTTCAAATGTTGTTTTATACATTGAATAATCGTGAACAGAAAAATTGCTACATAAACAAATCGTTATGATCGATGTTTGACTGTTCTATACTTGTTAACTTCGAAGATTAAACAACACATCATCTTTTATCTTTCTTTCATTGATTGTAGCATATGATAGAAGATGACAGAATGGTTCTTTATGTTCATTTTAGAATAACAACAAGATTGACGTGCTGTGAATTAGAGAAAAGTAATAATATTGAGTCATCATTGTAAATATTATGCTGTCATCATGTAAAACTCGTATTCGATATTGGTTGTCATTTAACCACAATATCACCAAAATTTGCTTTCTACTCGTGAAACATACATTATGTGAAAGTGGTCGACACAATTGGCCTATTGAGGCAACAATTCATCAAAATTTGAAACTGGTTTAGTTGTCGAATAACTAAAATCCGTACATCGTCGAAACGCTATATCGAACAAGAATATTACTGGTAATCGTACAAAATTTTATTTTAAAAAATAAAGAAACACGAGACTATTACTTTTAAAGTGATCATTATCTTTATAAAAAATGAAATTATGCAAAGTCTCAAGCAATCCGCAAAAGCATCTGAATTTTCTTTCAAAATATTTATGTATTTATTTTTATTCGTGATACCATCAATGATTGTTAAATTTCCCATTCTATCTGCGGAAAAACACCCCCGCACTATAACGTCCCCGCCTCCGTAATTCACTGTGGTCTGAAAATTCTGTTCATCGAGGCTTTTATTTGGCTTACGTCATAGAATTTGTCTGCCATCGGACTAGAAAATATTAAATTTGCTTTTGCAACCCTTCTCTTATACCCATTTTTCTGATTAACTTATCGCACTGTTTTTTTACTAACTTTCTTCCCTATTTTATTTCCTATATTAAATGCAATTTTAGGAGAACTAATTTTGGGAATAACTTTTATTTCTTTTAAAATTCTTTTTGTCGTCACGATCTTTATTTTCTATAAAGTACTCATAATTTTGTTTACAACAAAATAAATGGAGTTTCAACTGTAAATTACGTTTTGCCCTGTAAATACCTTAATAGTAGGGATAGCGGGTTAATATTAGCGACGATTAGGACCAGTTTCCTTCTTTTCTGTCCAGTCATATACAGTGATAAATGTTGATGTCTTTTAGGTAGTTTAGGGTATTTTCTATGTGTTTCTTTGTCATTAGAACTTCTGTCGATGTTATTTTATATTTTTGTCTCTGTATGTTGTACCTTCTGCATTCGAATAGTAGGTAATTGGTTATAATGATTTGCATGCAGACAGTGCACTGGTGGTTCTGTTTTCTTAATTAGGAACTCATGTGTGAGTTTGCAGTGACCAGTTCTAACAATAAGCCTGGCCATGATTATCCTGTCTTTCCTTCTCATATTGTTGCTAGGCATTATTTGGAAGAAGTCTTGGGTAACGTCGTGTGTTTTTGTTTTCTTAGATGTGGTCCATATTTTATTCCATGATTGTTGTTCGATATGGCGTAATGCGACAATGAGGTCTTGGTGTGGAACTTGTCTGCCGGTGTTATCTGGTGGAAATGCTGTTACTTCTTTGGCGGCTGTGTCGGCTGCCTCGTTTCCTTTGATGCCTTGATGAGATGGAACCCAGGCTAGGGTTATTTGTTTGCCGTGATCGATGAGGTCCGTATAGGTATATTGGATGTTTAGAATGGCTTCATGTTTGGTTTCGCGATTTACGTTTGCTATTGCCATGAGTACACTCATTGAGTCGGTGAAAATGATAGAAGGTTAGACATTGCGGTTTCGTATGTGGTTAAGAGCTTCAAGAACTGCCCAGGCTTCTGCTGTAAAAATGGATGAGGTTATTGGGAGGTGGAATTTTTTGGTCGTGGTGTCGCAGACGATGGCAGCTCTTACTCCCTGATCAGTCTTCGATGCATCAGTGTATATCGTTTGGTGGTTTGAGTATTTGTTGCATAGTTGTTGGAAGTGAAATCTGTGTTCTGTGCTGCTTATTTAGTCTTTGGGAAGCTTTGCGAGGTCGACGTTGGTTTCTGGTGTTTTTAGGATCCAAGGAGTTGCTTTCCTGAATTTACATGGAATAGTCGATGTTGATATAATCACAGTGAAACTTGGGGTTTTTAGCTTGTTGATGGATATATCTGTTTGTAAATATGTTGTTGTAGATGGGATTATTTGGAGTGAAGGACATTTTGCCTGCGTATTTTAGACTTAGGTATTTCCTTCTTTGTTTTAATGATGGTTCTCTTGATTCAAACAATATGCTATTTATTGGGCTAGCCCTGTAGCTTCCAGTGGCTATTCTTAGAGCGGCGTTATGAATTGAGTCGATTGTTTTCAGGGTATTGGGTTTAGCCGAGTTATAAACTATTGACCCCTAGTTGAATTTGGATCTGATTAAAGCTTGGTAGGATTGTATAATGATCTCTTGGTCAGCTCCCCAGCTATAATTTGCCAAAGCTTTTATGACGTTCATTTTTTTTTGTGCATGTGGTTTTCACAGACTCGAAGAGAAAAATTTTAGTGGAAAGCATTGCCACGCGTTATTCCCTCGCAACCCTGTCTGTGCATAAACGTTTTCTAGGATTGTGTGCGCGGTCGATCACGCATGTGGGCGTGCGATAGAATAGAGGTACCGGACGCGCGGGTTATACGAATACCGTGCGAGCAAGCAAACGAACGGCCTGCAACGGTAAAACGTAACCGTTGTGCCTCCGACTGCGAGAGGCCGTCGTGAGAGCGAGTTGGAGAGGGTCCCCGATGATGTAAGAGAGGGACAGGAGGGTCCGTGAACCGCGCGGAAGGGGAAATCGACGATGTAACACTGCCACATAGCGGTACAGCATCCCCACCGTTCGCAAAATCATCCTCGGAGGTTCACGGGCACTCGTAATTCGTCGCTATCGCGCGTATGAAGTCGATTCTATTTTTTTCTCTCCTTTCCTTTGCCAGCTTTTTCTCTCTTTATTTTTTCTTGTTCGTTCGAATTTCTATGGCACACTGCGACCGGTATTATCGAGCAATAGCTCCAAGAACCGGTACCTCCGTGCCCGGTAATCTTATCTGTTAAAGCAGTCAATACATTGACGGCTTGTTTTGTTCTATTAGCGGTACCGGAGTTGTGCATCGTGGTTTTCGATCGCGATGAATCATGCGTTTTTCCGGAGACAGTTCGCCCGTAAAAGCGTAGGAAGTCCGTGGTTCGACGCTCGGAACGCTCAACTCTCGATAGTCGATGGATCGACTTTGAATACGGTCGAGGGCAAAGGAGCGCTCGTCCAACACAAACACTGGAGAAATTATTGGGTTGAGTCATAAGTTATTACCGTTTTTTCGCACTAACTTTATTTCTTTATTAAAAGAGTAACACCTTAGTTTAAAACGTATTCTTCATTATTAAATACAACCCTTTCCTATTTATTTGGTAGCTTATCAATTCCTGATGCAAAAGGATCAGCTGGATTTGATAAGAAAATTGAATTTTTGACCGACCACCCCTGAGAAAAATTTTAACGGGAGATTCTAGAGACGAAAATAAGACGAAAATCGTTAAAAAGTTATTAACAAAATTAAATTCAAAAATTTCAAATTATTCTGAAAAAATTATTTTTAGCTGCGGGGGTCAATTACAAACAGTTTTGGTGAATAAACGTACCTCCGAAATCCTACACATTTTCGAGAAAAAAATTCGAGTAGGTGGCCAAATTGTCGTTCTACAGGCGGAACTTTGAATGTTAATAACTTTTTAACGGAGCCTCAATCAACAAATTGGTATTCTTGATATTCGTCTTATTTTGGTCTCTAAAATCTCCCATTAAAATTTTTCCCAGGGGTGGTCGAACACCCTGTATATTGCAAAACCATTTATTGAAAAATATTTTGAAACCTGGACGAAATCGAAATAATAATATCCAACGAGGGAAATTTATTGAATAACGTAGAAAGAACTGTTGAATACTTTTCTCTGTATGATTCGCTCTCAGTGTTTCTCACTTTCGCCTGCAAAGCAATGGAGACGATCAAGGAAAACAGTCGACAATTCCTGAAACAGTACTTCCCTCGATAACGTTCGCGTCGCTAAACCGAGTCAGCGAACGTTAGAGAGGGATTACTGCAATTGTAGATCTAGATGATAGAAAATAATAATAAATAGGCGCCTCGGATGGTCATTAAGCAATCAGCATTATATTTTTAAAATAACGCTTTTGATCTTCATCAAACTTTATAAAATCCATTTGTCATTCCAAGTTATATGATGCGTTTTAAAAATGTATCTTGCTTCTATATTTTTGTTTTTGCTGAACCTGTTGTTCTTGTTTCTTGACGAAAACGAGGGGTATCTTAAAAAGTTTCTTTTTTTATAGAATTTGTTTCTACTTTTGTGTTAGGTCTGCTTCTGTAGACGAAATTAATATTACAGTTTTTCCTTTCCTTCTATTGTTTTTTTCCCGTATCCTATTCTTCTCACGAGAAAAAGGCACGAGCACGTTAGGGGAAATTGTAAATTGCGATATCGATGGCTGAGCGCCATCATCCTTTGATGTCGATGGTCGAAGCTTTCTCAACCATAGATTCTGTAGAGTCGGAATGAACTCGTGACATTTCCTGCTGCGTCTCATTAAGAGGCCTGTCAGTGGTCTTCGAAGGAGCATTGACGCGATCAGGAAACACGTCTCTATTGAATGGAAATATTCCAGTTTTCTGAAAACCATGGATAACAGTTTGAGCAACAGCTGCTCTCACGAATGGCGCTCCGAAAAGTTTTATTACTTGATGAATGGTTCCGTTCAGAGTGAACAATTAACCATTTCTCGACCACCTGTCTATAATATGCACTCGATGGAGCCGCAAGATTACAACATTGTTATTTCGTGCAAGTTTCACTAGCACTATACTTTCTACATGAGATGCATGACTATCGAAAAGTAAAAGCACCAACTGTTCAGGTGTAGGGTGAAAAAATTAACTTTTTAAACCAAATAATAAAGCTATCCTTTTGGATCTATCCACTCTCGTGGTAAACAGCAAATGATCCAGGAGAACATAGGGATTTGCCTCTTTCTAGAAGAGTCTTTTCTAGGGAAGATGATTCAAATGTAATAAAAGTGCCTCTTTCAACTGAACTTAACGATCCCACCTGTTTCTTTTTGTAACGAGCTAACACTTTCGAGGGTTTGTTGTCATTGTCATGATGCCAGCTTCATCGATATTATGGACATTAATGGGCAAGAGTTTATATTTTTCATAAACACACTCTAACAGATCAAAAAACTTTTCAACGACTCTACGGTTACAGCCCTTTGCACGCGCAATGAATGTTTTCTCAAGACTTTGTAATGATAGTGTTTTATGCTTATTAAGGAAATCGTAAAGCCAGTCCTTACCAGCTATTCACTGCAGAATATATGGGGAAATTTATTTTTCTCAGCTAACTTAAATACGAGTTCAAGCAGATCAGTTAAGGTAAGCCAAATAACCTTCGTTCCAAAAGCAAAACAAAAATATATTTTGTTATTCAACCAAATCTACCACTGTAAATTAATTTAAATGGGTCATTCTACGCCAAAGAAGGTCTGGGATTTTGTTCAAAATTAAATATGATGTAGTCCATACAATATTAGAGGTAGTTTAAGTCATCATTTTACTGGTTTCAAATTCGTCTAAAAAATTTGGTGAAATTAATAAGTTGTTCTTAGGAATTTTTATCTCGAAAACTACTTATCGTATTCAGATGTATTCTGCAGTTTAATTTGTAAAGGATTGACCTTTCTGAATAAATTTTGTTCCGACTGAAAAATCAAGTTTGCAACGTCGAAAATTAAAAATAAATTTTTATTTCTTAAATACAGTACACAATAATGCTTCAAATACAATGAAAAAATGAGACTCAGAAAGTTCAAACTTTTAGAATTTAATTAAATTCAGCCATTCAAAATAAAATAAATCACATATAACGCTACTTTTTAGCAGTATTGATCACTGGAAAATCATAAAAAATCGACCGAAAATATCTGTACTCTGGTTTGAGGTTCTGTAATATAATGTTTTATAATTCTCTGGGAATTTTTGTATATCTGGTGAATTTTAAATAAATTTCTTGAAAAACTTTTTACGTGTCACGCTTCATAATTTGGGTCATCTGCAATTGGAATCATATTGCAAAAGGAACCCATCAATTAGAACATAAATATTTATTATTAAGAAGGCAACATATGAATGGCGAATTAAACACATCGTAGGGAGAAATATTATGTTATGACAATATGTAATACCACTATTAATTTTTTAATAAAAATCTAGAACAAATTTTAAGGAAAAAGTGGAACAATATTTCATCTCGTTTAAAACAAAAATTTTAGTACAATCAAGACAACACGAATTTCGGAATTCACGAAATTGTTCACTGAAACGTATTCCTTGTCAAATATTAATAACGAGATATCGCATCCATAACATTTTCTGTTTATCCGTATTTTAATACGAACTTCGTGACCTGATACATTATTCTTATTGAAATACGAGCATTATATTCATATTCATTATATCTGCATATTCGATACTATAATATTTAATATTCGATATATTCGTATTCCAATATGGACATTGAAATTAATTAGTCAATTACAGAGTACAATCTTTAAACTTGTATATTTGTTAATATCGTATGTTTCTTTAATCGCAACATAATATTCTCTACAGTAATATTATATACATAACGATTATTTTTTTACCGTACATGTATAAAGTCATCCCATAAATAATATCGTATTTCATTAAGTATTAAAAAAATCAGAAGTATGTCCTTTTCGGAAGTACGCCCTTTATTTTAAATGTTATTTAAATAATCTATACATATGTTCGGTCATCTCTGGGAAAAATTTTAATGGGAGATTTTAGAAGCAAAAATAAGACGAAAATCAAGAATACCAATTTGTTGATTGAGACTTCGTTATAAAGTTATTAACGTTTAAAGTTCTGCTTGTAGAACGGTTATCTGCGAACAGCTGCGTACGCGTGATAGTGGTACTCATTCACAAAACTGTAAGATTGTCGATACGTCAGTAAGTAGAGTGAACGAGATTCAGAGACTGAATGAGAACCACTATCACGAGCACGCAGCTGTTCGCAGATTGCCGTTCTACAGGCGCAACTTTAAACGTTAATAACTTTTTAACGAAGTCTCAATCAACAAATTGGTATTCTTGATCTTCGTCTTATTTTGGCTCCTAGAATCTCCCAAGGGTGGCTGAACACCCTGTATACTATAAAGATAAATGTTAAATAAAGCTTAAACCTGTAATTATGACGCTATAGTAATTAAATTTCATTGATATTCATTTTCATCATCTGTCCACTTACTTTTGTCCTTAACTGTAGTTGGAGCTTCTAGCAAATATCTTTACGATATCGAGAAGTCCAGGGAGCTTTACAGTTCACGAACGAAATTTCGGTAATAAATTTCGACTAGTCCGGAGGGGTTATATTTCCGTTTACAGCGGTCGTAAAAACCATCGACCAGGGTGGCGAATAGTTTCGATCGCGTCGATCGTAGAAAACCAGTTATTTTTTCCCTCCGTTTCGTATATCTATGGCGCGTTGCAACCAACAGGTCCGAGAACCGGTATCTCATAGTAAGGATGCTGCGCATTAAATGACTCGCGGAACGATTATTTGTTTCCTCTCGCTATTCCTGATTTACATCCGTCCGCGCGTAAATGGAGTCGTAAAACGCGGCGAACGGTTGGAAAATCGTTTGTGTTTCACGGACGAACGCGACGCGCACGAACACGCGGTGAGCACCGATCAAACAGAATGTACAGCTTTGCGAAATTTTGATTTCAATGACTGACAGCGATCAATGAAACGAGAAATACGAGCCGAACGATCGAAATGCCGCAAACCAACGGTGCCCAACCTTCTTCGTTGTTGGACCGAATAAAATAAACTAATGCAAATAAAGAGTGGTTCTTTTTTATCTTTAAGTTACCATCGACGACGATAAAAGTTTAGAAAAGTATAAATATTTAGTGGTGCATTCTTTCCAAGGTTTCTATTTTATAGATTGACTGCCATTCCAAACCCCTAAAATTGTCCACGAAAATGAAACTGTTTCTAGACAATTGGGAAAATAGTATATCCACAATTTGTCATAAAACTTATTTGTACAGCCTCGTTAAAATTCAAGAATCCTATCAAGATTCATTTTCTTAAACATATAATCTTCAGAGTTATTTTTTTTAGCTCCTAAAAAATCATGTCATCGTGGTTATAAGCACAGTAATGCACTCACTTAGGTAGTAAATAATTTAAATTATAAGAGATTTATATTTCGAATTATCCAGGTTCGACTGTATTATAAGGCAAATATAAAACATGGTTTTTACATGTCTCTCCATGATGACTTGTAAAGCACTGCTAAATACAAATGTCACGTGACTTGAATATGGGAATAATAAATCGTCCTCGTTGGAAATCCCTCTGTGTGCCTATTATTATCATCGAATCCATTTATTTCTGAAAATACAAGGAAGCGAAAACTTAATGAGAAAGCCTCGTTAAATAAATACTTATTGCTTTTACTGGCTGAACCAAAAGTTTTTATTATAAAGGATGGTAGTGATTCTTCAGGATCAGAAGACTAATTACTACATGAAGAGCCATTTTTCAAGTAACCGTTCCACGCGCTCAACTATTACGGTCGAACTGACCATACTTCTTTAATGCGAGTATATTCTGTTTCCATTTTATTAGCCTTTAACACTAGAACTACTGACAATTATGGTGTATTTATTTGTACTAAAAAAATTAACATAATAAATACTTGATGAAATGTTCGATGCAATGGAAATAAATATTTGTTCATTCCCTTTATATGAAACCACAGTTACAAAAATCCAAGTAAAGTAAATTTGTTACAATTTTTATTAGAAATTGTTAATGGGTCGGTTTGACCACTTCGATAATTCTAGTATTAATTACTCTACCTATACTAACATTTTAGTCCTATCCATATCCTTTCCTGGTGAAAGGAGCTCATTTTTTTGGTTGTTTCCATAGAATATTCCGATATATAGAAAAATTTTAAAATTATTGTATAATTTGAAAAACTGTACGAGAGAGCTTCGTACTCGATATAAAGTGCAACGCAAATGAATGAAATTTATTTGATTTTATTGAACACCATAGACGTGGAAATAAATAAAAATAATTAATTTATATCGTGTTATCGAAAGGTCCTTCATATGTATAGATTTTTAATCGTTTGCAACTTTATTTTACAGGTCAGATAAACTTAATGAAAATACTGAATTAACTAACGGACAAAATTTTGCGCACCGCTGCTGCAAAGGATTGCGAAGGCAAGGAGCAACTATGTATAACTCAGAGTGTTTTGGAATTCCTCAACGAAGAATAACAAAATCTTAAGGAATCCTAATCCCGATCGTGCATCGACCTATAAATAACTGCTAGCAATTTAGTGATTTTCTGTAAAAATTTTGCTAACGCAAGTATTAATAAACTACACGTCTAGAAATTTATATAATGTCAGACAAAATTACAATCTTATTTATATAAATTTTACTATACTTTTCTAAACACTATTATATCAAAGTTTAATTAAAATAATGAAACGTATTTCTAATTACGATTTCATATGGAGTGCATTACCATATTTAAATTAGAATAAAAAATCTAATAATAAACTATACGTCTAAAAATTGTATGTCAAACAAAATTACAATTTTATTTATACAGGGTGTTCGGCCACCCCTGGGAAAAATTTTAATTGGATATTCTAGAGGCCAAAATAAAATAAAAATCAAGGATACTAATTTGTTAATTGAGGTTTCGTTAAAAAGTTATTAACGTTTAAAGTTCCGTCCGTACTGAATTTTTTTCTCGAAAATGCGCAGCATATCAGGGGTATGTCTGTTCACCAAAAATGATTATAATTGACCCCCGCAACCGAAAATAATTTTTCTAGAACGATTTGAGATTTTTTAATTTTGTCGAAAAACTTCACATCTTCTCGAATTTTTTTCTACGAAGTGGATAGGAATTCGGGGATATGTGTATTCACCAAAAATGATTGTAATTAACCCCCGCAATCAAAAATAATTTTTTCAGAACAATTTGAAACTTTTTAATTTCGCCGAAAAATTTAGGCACCTACCCCCTGTTGATTTATCTTACAAATTCATTTTTGATTTTTAATAATTTTGTTCGACGCCCTACAGAAAAATTGTCGAATACTTTTTTATAGATACCCATGAGCTCTACTTCAGGAAAAAGTTTCATTCAAATATATTCACTATTCTAGGAGTTATGGCTGTTTGAAAATTGGACCATGTTTACGAGGGTTTTCTTATTTTGCGGGGTCAAGGAACAACTTTTCAAATATTCTTGGAATTTCTACATATTCTACACTAAAATACGCGTCGTTTGCCTTTTTGAACGTTAAAATCGTTCAATCCGTTCAGAAGTTATGACGTTTTAAAGATTTGCATGAAAATTCGGGCAAACATTTTTGGCCAGAAATTAAAATTTCCGTAAGGAATTTTTTCTCGAAACTGCGTAGGATTTCGAGGATATGTCTATTCACCAAAAATGCTTGCAATTACCCCTGTAACTAAATATAATTTTTTTAGTATGATTTGAAATTTTTTAATTTCGTCTAAAAATTTCAGTACCTACTCGAATTTTTTTCTCGAAAGTGGGTAGGATTTCGGGGGTATGTCTAATGACCAAAAATGATTGTAATTGACCTCCGCAGCCGAAAATAATTTTTTCAGAATGATTTGAAATTTTTTAATTTAATTTTTTCTTAACTTTTTAACAAAGCCTCAATCAACAAATTGATATTCTTGATTTTCATCTTATTTTGGCCTCTAGAATCTCCCATTAAAATTTTTGCCAGGGGTGGCCGAACACCCTATATAAATTTACCTATACTTTTCTAAACGCTATTATATCAAAGTTTAATGAAAGCAATTAAACGTATTTCTTATTACAATTTCACATGTAGTGTATCATTTGAATTAAAATAAAATTAAATTAAAATTTGATTACATTGTGATCTCTGTGTACGAAGCAAGAATACTGAAATTATGTTAAACATTGCAATTGGACCATTAGGCATAACAATCGCAATGGGACACAACGTTTGAATTTGCGTCGTTTCGGCGATCGAAATCGGAGAAAATCGGCGAAATTTCGAGCGAGTCGAGCACAGTTCGCGAGAATCGAGCCGTCTGAAACGATAGAAGCGGGACCACAGAGGTATCTCGTAACGTGTAATTTCGGGCATGGGCCGATATTATTGATGAGTTTGATTCTTCGAATCGATCAGGAATAATATCCGAACGACGCGGAATATACGTGAAACAGGACAAGGAACGAGGGAGGAATTACGACGCCCACGGCAATCAACGGTACATTGCACTCGCTCGTAATGCCCTGCACCGTGTAAGTACACACAACAATGTGCATTAAATAACAGGTTTACGTATAAACAAGCAGAGTTTGGCAGTCAAAGAGGGGGGCACTAGTTGAAATTCATTCGAACCGATCGGTCGAGAAACGTTCCCTCGTCCATTTATTCCTGCGATTTTCACGCACCGAGCGTGCAAAACGCGCGAAGAAATTTGCATCTGGCGTCGAGGATGAACGGATGACATTATGACAACAAAGGCTTGAGCGAAACTATTAAAATTTTCAATTATGTTATTATAAGAATCTTATATTTCATATGTTTATGGGTAGATAAAAAACTCTTATTCTTTCGAAAATGAAAAAAAGGTTTGGTTGAACAGAAACGCTTATTCTGCTTTAAAAAAGTTAAAGTTCTTTCGAACAAATTTACAGTTAAATTGTTACATAGGTTTGAGGTTGAAGCGTTGAATCATTCTATATAAAATTTTAAAATTGCTAGTGAATTTTAATTGTAATTTGAACACCAAAAGACTGAGGCATTTTTGGTATTTTGTAATATAAGAAGTATCTAAAGTATTAGTTTGCACCATCGTTTATATACATATATCGTACCAAGTTGAATAAATTGTTTGGTGCAAAAATATAGAATAGTTTCAAAGATATAAATAGCTTGCATAACTGTTGTAAAAAAAAATATCTTTATGACATGAAATTAATTGTATTAGGTAAAAGTCCAAAAATCCAGGCAAACTTCTTTAATTGTATATCATAAAACGTCAATTTGATGTATTCATTTATGGGAATTTTTTTATAACGTCCATAAGCAGACTTAACAAAAATCGCAGAAATGAATGAATAAATATTTGCTTTCCGTAATTTGTATTTTATAATATGTCAAACTATTTTTTAAACAAGCAAAAAATTAAAGATTTTTAACAAAATAACTTCATTTTTCTATTGCTTATCATATTAAACATTTTTCTCGTTCATTTATTTCTTCTTAAATTTGAAAATTAAAAATGTTCGAATCTTCTTCAGTATTATAAATAAAAGCAATACAATCTATTTATTGATAGTCTTAATATTTAAAAGGTTAACATTATTCTAAAATTTGTCACGTACAAGTTTGTTCTAAAAATGTATAAATCAATCCATCTTAATATAAACTTCAAATATTTATTATTATTTCTCTCTAATTCTTTTTCTTGTTTAATTAATTTCTCTCAATTATGGTCTATGTCCGTGTTAATATTTCCTTATATTCCTTTTCTTTTCATAGCAAAACTAATTTTTTTCAGATATATAATAATTTTGTACAACTTTCTTTGCCAACATTTTTTTTCACAGTGCTGAAGAACACTCGAGCATTGAGTCATTGAAACAAAATATTTGGTTTTATGCAGTTTTTTATTCAACCACAAGCTAATACATTGTACTAACATTAAAGGAAATTGAAAGAATTATACGACTAAAAAAGATGAAAACAACAATCTAAGAAGTAAATAGAAAGAACTTTATTTATTTACGAATACTAAAAAATAAATCTTGTCCACAGATTATATGAGATAATGTTTGATAAAATTTTCTAATCGTTACATAAAAATCATTTCCTTTCTGTGTGAATTATTTGTTATACAACTGGTAATTTACGTGTTATTCGTATTTTCAAATTAAATTCGAAGAACCTATATAACTTTAAATATACGATATGATATAAATTACAATTATGCAGGACGTTTCGACGAATTAATTAACGTTCAATTATTAACGATTATTGAAAAGGAATTAGAGCCTGCTGGACTATTTGTTTGAAAATCGGATTAATTGGATGTTTCAAGAATATATAAACAATTATTAATGTGCCTAATGAACAAATTTCAGCGAATTAATGTAAATTAATGTAACACTGCGACCAACATATGTTTAATTAGAATTTTCGGTCTTATAATTATGGTCGATCCCGATATGGTACATAGATATCATTACACGGTTATTACTCTCATATTATATGTAGAATATCCTGGTGATTTTGTATTAAAGCCTTGCTGACATTTCGAATTATTCGTTAATGACGTTCCAGTTTGACGAAACTCAAAAATGCTATACGTTTGAGAGAAAAATATTGGAATCAAGGAAAGTTTCGAAAAAATTTATTTTAAGAAAAAAAAATTCAAAACATTTTAACCATTAAAAAATATTTCTTTTTTCAAATATGTACATATATTATACAAAGCTAAGTTGATTATCGTATAAAGACAATTCCGTATTAAAAATGCACAACAAAATTTATTTTCATTTTTAATATTGTGACGGTTGTATATACATTGACTAAGTTAACTACTAATATTCAAAGAATTTCTAAGCATCGACAGATTGTTCTTAATCTTGATACACAAATTTTTCCACAAACAAATCCTATCGTACACGTGATGCTTTAATTTTTAATTAATTATTTGAATAGGGCACAACAATTATGGATCGAAACGTCGAAAAATAAAAATGTAAATTACATGTGAAATGTAGATATATTATATATTATACAGAATGCCCTTAAAATTCTAGAAAATACTTTCTTCAGAGTAAAGAATAATTTTATTTTTTTCTTCAAGAATTCTGATATTAGATGAATTTCCTTAGTTTGGATAGCTAGAATAGTTGCTCGAAAGGGAACGTAGAAGTTAATGCCACCAGTGGGCAGCGAGTAGAATTCCAGCGTGAATGAACAAGATCGTAAGGATACACGAAAGGTAATGCAGATTGGGAGACCAGGGAGGCTATATAATAAACCTCTTTTGTCATTTCTATGACAAAACCAATCTCATTGATTTAGAGATAAATATAATTTCAGTATTTTTAATGTTGAAAATTAAAAGACATTCAAAATTCTATGATTCGATCAAAATTCTTAAGCTCAGAAAATATTGTACCAATATCAAGAAAAATCTCAGACCCGATCCTCACTAATTTTATTACAATTTTGCAGAATGATAGATCCGTATCTAGAATAAACGTAACCATAATTATAGTCGTGGATAGTCAGACAATTTTAAGAAAAGTGAGAAAACCCTGCTGAAGGAAACTGTTTTCTGTTTAATTCTACGCGCACAGTGCTACAACTATTTTATACAATACTTATTGTATGTTAATTATTATGAACACACTTTTGTCAAGGCAAACGTTCAAAACAATGTAGTTTCCTGAATTACCGATCATAGAGAGCGCCACAGAACCAATGATTTTTTTACATGATTGGTACTTCAGATCTTAAAATACCACCTATACGAGTAAACCTTTCACACAAAGTATTCTTTCGGCCCATTTTTTTAGACCACTACAGCCTATCACTAGAGCCCCATTACGGTTTTCGTGTCACTCGCAACATGACCAACAGGTTATGCAAATGAACACAAGAGGAACTCAGAAAGAAAATGAAACTACATTCTTAGTATTTTTTAACGGAATAAAAGCTGTACCGTCCAGAATAGAGCATCAATCGATTAATTACATTGGAGTAATCAATTGATTAAAATTATTTAAAGATTTCAAGATTATTAAAATACGTAAGGATGTACCTTATTGATAAATATGGCGTCACCTCCCATGCTCGCCACCAGAGGAGTCCCGCTCTCACAAGCACTCGACCAAACTCTCCGTTAAACACGCTGTGCCTTCTTCTCAAGGAAGAATGGTACTACCAGTGTTAGACTTGAGGCATTCTATATGTCGCAACTCTACAAAAAAAACGTGATCAATGACTATACGCAACGCTACATCAAAAGTAAACGCGAGGAATATAACCGATCGCAACTCTAAAAGTAATCAAAATCGGTTCATTGTAATTGCAACGCGATAATATCTACATGTCGCAACACTAATGCAATCCGAAATAAATTCATACACGCAACACTAACCTGAAAAAGAACGCGAAAAGTTTTCATCATTCGCAACTCTAAAGTTATCTATAAAACTAATTATTTGCAAAGATAACTATGCACGCAATGCGAATAATTTGTACTTCGTAACGCTAATAGCAAACCGGGATTAATTTTTATTCGCAACACTACTCTGAAAGCAAACGCGAAAATACTCATCGTTCGCAACGCTAAAAGTAATCGCGATAAATTCAAATTATGCGCAACGCTATTTTTAAAACAAACGCGATAATTTGCGTTCCGCAACGCTAACGTAAACCGCGATCTGCCCTAAAATACTGGCTGTTGATCTGAAAAACTACAAATACTACAAATACAGGCGAATGTAGTGACACAGTAGGAACATGGAATGGCTCTCCATCCTCATCGGAAGATGAAGATGAATAGCCATTTGTTGCAGCCCACTCTTGAAACAATTTGTCAGGGCCTCTTCGACTCCATCGAGTCTCTTCTTTCTTCGGCGGTCCTGCCAAAGCCTGAAACTTAAGCCTAGGCTCGAGACTCCGTGCAATACGTTGTCGGAACAAGTGTGGAGAAACTCGAGCGGGACGAGCGTTTCGGGGAACCTACCGCGAACGAACGCGACCGCGAAGAGCGACTGTAAAGCCGCGCGATTCCAAGAACCGAAAGTAAAACCAAAACAAACGGTACAATCCGTTTGGATCGGCTAACGTTTCGATTCTCCAAATCGAACTATAGGTACAGGACCTGTGGCAGTCCTGCCCTGACCCTACCTACTTACATCTAACACACATACCAGAAAGGAAGTTACCTACCTACCTAACCCTATATTTAAAAAATTCCAAAACTCATTCTCGCAAACATATGCTCCACGGTTCTCACACATAATGTCCGGGCGCAAAAGCCTACACTAGAGAGGACACCCCGGGGCTCCTCCGACACCCGAACATTCCACACAACATTCACACTCTAATGTTTACGTACCAATACCTGAAATCAACCAACAAAGGCTAGTGATCATTGCGTATTTCAAGTAACTTTCAAATAATAGAAGCCTTGATAAAATGATTTTCCACATTCTGTTGTTTAAAATCAAGAAATTAATTGTATTTACGTTTCATTAAATATTTTATATTATTATTGCAATTCCGCAGCCTAACCACACACACACACACATGTGAAATTGCGTCGCGCACGATACACTAGCGCAATGTCAGTCGCAAATAGATATTATTAGGAATTTTTAGAAATTAAGTCATCGTGCTCGTTGCCTTCGCTCACACAAGTAGCACCTGGGCACTTGGGTGGGTTTAGGCATCGAACACGGAATGGTATCCTGAAAATCCTGAACTACAATAAATGATTATAATAAATGCTAGCGGATAACGAAATAGTATTTATATATTCTTTCTTATTTTATTTCTTTTACTGGACTTTATATTACTGATAAATAAAGAGGAAAATTTTAATATACAATAATAATGAAAAATATTATTAGCAAAGACAATTATTCTGATTAAAATTGAATTTTTTAAGACGAAAGGCTTTACAATAAAATAATTTACTTTGAAAATGTAAGGAAAAATTATTCAAGCAAACTGATTAAAATATTTAACCCTTGAGCAATTCTGTTGTCAAAGCGTACTTTTTAAAGATGAAACTAGTACATAATGCATGTTACTTTGACTCAAGAATTTACCCATCGCGAAACGTCTTTTTGTACATGAATTGTAACATCAAATTATTGAATAAGAAAAGACTTTGATGCCTTCGATATTAAGTCATCAAATTATATTTTTATATGAAGCACGAACAATATAAAAAACAATCAATATTACAAGTCAAAGAATTTATTTTTATTTTCTGACAAATTTCACGTTATATTAACAATCGCGGAACACAAAAAGACCCTAGCCTGATCTATGAAATAAAACAATATACATATGTTCCTATTCACGGGTATAAAAAATACCCGTGGTCACTACTCGCCAAAAATACTACGTATACAACCGGGCACCCGTGTTGTTTCGGACCTTTCGCCCTACAACATGATTGGGGACCGGAGGGACAAAAATCACATGCGACTCACCAATCGTTGACTACGACGACGATGACGCTGCCCAGTGAGGTACATCAGCCCAAGTTATCTGCATGGTCCTGCTGCTGGCCTACAGGATGTAAGGATAGAATCCATGGTCTGTAAAGCACAAGAAAACAATTAATGTAAAAGATACTACGTTCAAAACTAATCACAGGTCTCTGATAATTTAAAAAATTTTTAATCCATACCAAAATTTGAAAATATTATTTTTTTCTAAAGGTGCATAGAATAAAATAGGATGATACTTACATTTTCTATTCGTAGACTTTCGCTCAATATACATATGATGCTGTGATTCTAACACCGGCGTCGAGTGATTTTAATTTTTAAGGGAAAAATGAAAATGAAATATTAAGAAAATGATAAACTAACACGACCGAAAATCAAAGTCGGCGAACAAGAGGCTCTACTGTCGCGATTTAGAAAGCAAAGAACCACGATGCTCTGGAAAAAATATAAAAATGCGCAATATACACTGAATCGACCTTCGCGTGTGCTTAAAGTATAAACGAAACTCTACTCGAAGCAACTGTGCTTCGAAAAACAATCAACTAATCTACGCAACAAACACTGACTCTACCGACCGCATTGCGCGCGGTCACTAAAATTTCTGAAAAAAAATACTGAAATAAGAAATAAGAAATAATTAAGTAATCACGCAGACCTGACTATTTATATACTTAGCATTAAATTTGACCCATAAAAAGACAAAAATATGTAAACATATATAGGTACAAACTCACTTGTTGTAGCAAAGTTGATTTTCCCAATATTCTATTTCGCGTTCCTTCCATTAGCGATTGTCAATCATAATGGCGTCAATTGCATGTCGATAGCATCCCTTCCAGTCGAACTCGACAATCAAAATCTGTAACAGCAATAAAACACGTATTACGATTCAATACGTTAAAACAAATGTACCTATAACTTAATTAAACATCGACTGGACCCGAAATATGGTCCATGAATTGTTAATTATGTTTTACAGACACCATAATTGTCAACGATTATGTATGGGAAAAGCACGTACGAAACAGATTAAACATTTTTCGCGATTCCGATTAACTTGAACATCAGAAACGTGTTAACATTAAATGAAAGCACTACCACACAATAAAGGAAAGCACTACGAGCGATTTGGAACATTAAAATGACAATAATTAAAAATTACGTATCTGATTAGACGCGAAGCCTGTCACTGCATCTCATCACACGAGATTCCAGAGGACGAATGGCGGACAGGAACGGTCGTGTCTCCCGCGCGGGGCAATGGGTGGGGAGAGGGGTAAGATGGTCACGTTATCCAACGTCACGACTCTCGAATCTCGAATAACTGAAAATAAACAAAGTAAATAAATATAATAAATACAAAATGATATCAGACTAACAATTAATTAATGATTTATTGTCTTTATATCCTCGTGACGTCACAATGAGTAACAGCCAATCACAGCCGTTGTTTCAACATGGAAAATCGATCTGTTAATCGACATATGTAACTAGATCGATTGAAATACATTAATTGTCACTATTTTAATCAATGCTCTATATACAAATTTTGTGAGTGCAACAAAAATAAGCAAATAATATATGTAAAATTTAGAAAGGCATTAATTTTTCACGTTGTTTTTCCTTTGCGTCATAGGACTCTGACTCCCACTAAATACTCTCGTAATTTATTACTTGTCTATATCAATCTCTTTTGTATTCTACAGTATTTTGTAAAACTAATTTTATTCTCACTGTTGCTAGCATTCCCTGCAAACCAGGATCAGTTATCTGATACGTTTGTTGTTTTTTCAACGCTCGGTTAGGTTCTGTTTATATTCGCGCACGCCGGCCGCTCGACTTAACCTTGCAGCTGGGCTCAGAAATTCCTTGCCGTGTGACTCGGAAAAAAAGTTGCTTTACACATCTCCACTATGCATTGTCTGTGCCCTTAAATCGTGTGATACGAAAAAATGTTCGTCTGGGACATCTACTCCACACTTCGTTTATGGCTGTACTACCAACTTCTTACCATAAATCAAGCCCAATGTTATCGACGCAGAAGCAAGATAGATATTTATGTAAATCTAGTGAAAACTGAAGTAAATAATTTTCGAAAATATACTATACACGAAAGGAACATTCATATGAAAAACTGATTGCAATTTAGATCAAAAGTTAATATTTCCACGTAATATTTTTCTATGGTTATAATAAATATATTTCAATCGATCTAGTTACATGTGTCGATTAACAGATCGATATTCCATGTTGAAACAGCGGCTGTGATTGGCTGTTACTCATTGTGACGTCACGAGGATATAAAGACAATAAATCATTAATTAATTGTAAGTCATAATATCAATATATATAAATCAAGCCCAATGTTATCGACGCAGAAGCAAGATAGATATTTATGTAAATCTAGTGAAAACTGAAGTAAATAATTTTCGAAAATATACTATACACGAAAGGAACATTCATATGAAAAACTGATTGCAATTTAGATCAAAAGTTAATATTTCCACGTAATATTTTTCTATGGTTATAATAAATATATTTCAATCGATCTAGTTACATATGTCGATTAACAGATCGATTTTCCATGTTGAAACAACGGCTGTGATTGGCTGTTACTCATTGTGACGTCACGAGGATATAAAGACAATAAATCATTAATTAATTGTTAGTCTGATATCATTTTGTATTTATTATATTTATTTACTTTGTTTATTTTCAGTTATTCGAGATTCGAGAGTCGAGACGTTGGATAACGTGACCATCTTACCCCTCTCCCCACCCATTGCCCCGCGCGGGAGACACGACCGTTCCTGTCCGCCATTCGTCCTCTGGAATCTCGTGTGATGAGATGCAGTGACAGGCTTCGCGTCTAATCAGATACGTAATTTTTAATTATTGTCATTTTAATGTTCCAAATCGCTCGTAGTGCTTTCCTTTATTGTGTGGTAGTGCTTTCATTTAATGTTAACACGTTTCTGATGTTCAAGTTAATCGGAATCGCGAAAAATGTTTAATCTGTTTCGTACGTGCTTTTCCCATACATAATCGTTGACAATTATGGTGTCTGTAAAACATAATTAACAATTCATGGACCATATTTCGGGTCCAGTCGATGTTTAATTAAGTTATAGGTACATTTGTTTTAACGTATTGAATCGTAATACGTGTTTTATTGCTGTTACAGATTTTGATTGTCGAGTTCGACTGGAAGGGATGCTATCGACATGCAATTGACGCCATTATGATTGACAATCGCTAATGGAAGGAACGCGAAATAGAATATTGGGAAAATCAACTTTGCTACAACAAGTGAGTTTGTACCTATATATGTTTACATATTTTTGTCTTTTTATGGGTCAAATTTAATGCTAAGTATATAAATAGTCAGGTCTGCGTGATTACTTAATTATTTCTTATTTCTTATTTCAGTATTTTTTTTCAGAAATTTTAGTGACCGCGCGCAATGCGGTCGGTAGAGTCAGTGTTTGTTGCGTAGATTAGTTGATTGTTTTTCGAAGCACAGTTGCTTCGAGTAGAGTTTCGTTTATACTTTAAGCACACGCGAAGGTCGATTCAGTGTATATTGCGCATTTTTATATTTTTTCCAGAGCATCGTGGCTCTTTGCTTTCTAAATCGCGACAGTAGAGCCTCTTGTTCGCCGACTTTGATTTTCGGTCGTGTTAGTTTATCATTTTCTTAATATTTCATTTTCATTTTTCCCTTAAAAATTAAAATCACTCGACGCCGGTGTTAGAATCACAGCATCATATGTATATTGAGCGAAAGTCTACGAATAGAAAATGTAAGTATCATCCTATTTTATTCTATGCACCTTTAGAAAAAAATAATATTTTCAAATTTTGGTATGGATTAAAAATTTTTTAAATTATCAGAGACCTGTGATTAGTTTTGAACGTAGTATCTTTTACATTAATTGTTTTCTTGTGCTTTACAGACCATGGATTCTATCCTTACATCCTGTAGGCCAGCAGCAGGACCATGCAGATAACTTGGGCTGATGTACCTCACTGGGCAGCGTCATCGTCGTCGTAGTCAACGATTGGTGAGTCGCATGTGATTTTTGTCCCTCCGGTCCCCAATCATGTTGTAGGGCGAAAGGTCCGAAACAACACGGGTGCCCGGTTGTATACGTAGTATTTTTGGCGAGTAGTGACCACGGGTATTTTTTATACCCGTGAATAGGAACATATGTATATTGTTTTATTTCATAGATCAGGCTAGGGTCTTTTTGTGTTCCGCGATTGTTAATATAACGTGAAATTTGTCAGAAAATAAAAATAAATTCTTTGACTTGTAATATTGATTGTTTTTTATATTGTTCGTGCTTCATATAAAAATATAATTTGATGACTTAATATCGAAGGCATCAAAGTCTTTTCTTATTCAATAATTTGATGTTACAATTCATGTACAAAAAGACGTTTCGCGATGGGTAAATTCTTGAGTCAAAGTAACATGCATTATGTACTAGTTTCATCTTTAAAAAGTACGCTTTGACAACAGAATTGCTCAAGGGTTAAATATTTTAATCAGTTTGCTTGAATAATTTTTCCTTACATTTTCAAAGTAAATTATTTTATTGTAAAGCCTTTCGTCTTAAAAAATTCAATTTTAATCAGAATAATTTCCTTTGCTAATAATATTTTTCATTATTATTGTATATTAAAATTTTCCTCTTTATTTATCAGTAATATAAAGTCCAGTAAAAGAAATAAAATAAGAAAGAATATATAAATACTATTTCGTTATCCGCTAGCATTTATTATAATCATTTATTGTAGTTCAGGATTTTCAGGATACCATTCCGTGTTCGTTGCCTAAACCCACCCAAGTGCCCAGGTGCTACTTGAGTGAGCGAAGGCAACGAGCACGATGACTTAATTTCTAAAAATTCCTAATAATATCTATTTGCGACTGACATTGCGCTAGTGTATCGTGCGCGACGCAATTTCACATGTGTGTGTGTGTGTGTGTGTGGTTAGGCTGCGGAATTGCGTCGTTTTAAAACTTTAATATAATTTACAAATAGAATTCTATTTCATCTTGTCCATACTTTTTGCATGCTCGAAGACAATAATATAAAATATTTAATGAAACGTAAATACAACTAATTTCTTGATTTTAAACAACAGAATGTGGAAAATCATTTTATCAAGGCTTCTATTATTTGAAAGTTACTTGAAATACGCAATGATCACTAGCCTTTGTTGGTTGATTTCAGGTATTGGTACGTAAACATTAGAGTGTGAATGTTGTGTGGAATGTTCGGGTGTCGGAGGAGCCCCGGGGTGTCCTCTCTAGTGTAGGCTTTTGCGCCCGGACATTATGTGTGAGAACCGTGGAGCGTATGTTTGCGAGAATGAGTTTTGGAATTTTTTAAATATAGGGTTAGGTAGGTAGGTAACTTCCTTTCTGGTATGTGTGTTAGATGTAAGTAGGTAGGGTCAGGGCAGGACTGCCACAGGTCCTGTACCTATAGTTCGATTTGGAGAATCGAAACGTTAGCCGATCCAAACGGATTGTACCGTTTGTTTTGGTTTTACTTTCGGTTCTTGGAATCGCGCGGCTTTACAGTCGCTCTTCGCGGTCGCGTTCGTTCGCGGTAGGTTCCCCGAAACGCTCGTCCCGCTCGAGTTTCTCCACACTTGTTCCGACAACGTATTGCACGGAGTCTCGAGCCTAGGCTTAAGTTTCAGGCTTTGGCAGGACCGCCGAAGAAAGAAGAGACTCGATGGAGTCGAAGAGGCCCTGACAAATTGTTTCAAGAGTGGGCTGCAACAAATGGCTATTCATCTTCATTTTCCGATGAGGATGGAGAGTCATTCCATGTTCCTACTGTGTCACTACATTCGCCTGTATTTGTAGTATTTGTAGTTTTTCAGATCAACAGCCAGTATTTTAGGGCAGATCGCGGTTTACGTTAGCGTTGCGGAACGCAAATTATCGCGTTTGTTTTAAAAATAGCGTTGCGCATAATTTGAATTTATCGCGATTACTTTTAGCGTTGCGAACGATGAGTATTTTCGCGTTTGCTTTCAGAGTAGTGTTGCGAATAAAAATTAATCCCGGTTTGCTATTAGCGTTACGAAGTACAAATTATTCGCGTTGCGTGCATAGTTATTTTTGCAAATAATTAGTTTTATAGATAACTTTAGAGTTGCGAATGATGAAAACTTTTCGCGTTCTTTTTCAGGGTAGTGTTGCGTGTATGAATTTATTTCGGATTGCATTAGTGTTGCGACATGTAGATATTATCGCGTTGCAATTACAATGAACCGATTTTGATTACTTTTAGAGTTGCGATCGGTTATATTCCTCGCGTTTACTTTTGATGTAGCGTTGCGTATAGTCACTAATCACGTTTTTTTTGTAGAGTTGCGACATATAGAATGCCTCAAGTCTAACACTGGTAGTACCATTCTTCCTTGAGAAGAAGGCACAGCGTGTTTACATCCTCAATCAAGAGTGCAAAACTGCCTAATGTATTACAATTTAAAATAAAAAATAAAGTACGTACGGTGTACTTCTAACCCAGACCTAACCCAGGCCCTGCCTTCGCCGACTGGATATTGGGATGTTGGTCGAAGATTTAAATAATCTTTAAATAATCCGCATCGATTGATTATCCCAATGAAATTAATCGATTGATGCCCAATTTTTGACCGTACAGCTTTTATTCTGTTAAAAAAATATTAAAATTTCTGTAATTTCATTTTCTGTTTCACTTCTTCTTGTGTTCATTTCTAAATTTGTTGGTAATGTTGCGAGTGACCTGAAAATGGTAATGAGGTTTCGAGACCCCATAACAAGACATTGGGTGAAAGACCTACTCGTATACCTCGTCTTTGACAATACTCTAGAATCTTTGATGAATCAATGAGAATCAAAAATAATCTAGCGAAGAAGCACTGTATTTATGATGACCTATGCAAAGCGGATCGCAGCCAATTTGCTAATATTATTTAGTTTTTAATTAATAATTGCATTACCCAGCTAAGAGTATTACGATTATTAATTAAACGCTAAATAATATTACCCAGGTCTCACCACGTGGAGGTTGCTGCGATTGGAGACCCGAAGGGAGATAGATGTAATCCAAGTTCGATCTCCCTTTTACATCCTTAGAAACTAGATTAGTCATGCCAAGTAATTATTTTGTTTAAAAGAGAGACGAAGCTAAATCGGGGGTGACGCGACGCGATACGACGCGTTGCACCATGCAATAGTGCAAGGAACGAGAGACGTGAACCGAATAGCGTGGTCAAAAGGGTCAGCTCGTTGCCTCTTGGTAAGTCCGATCGAAGGGGAAGGGAATCGACGCACCCAACACAGGTTCCCCATTTCCCCCAAGCATCCTGTTGGGAGCCAACTGGACCCAACTCGGGATGTTTAACAGAGAGAGGGATCCTGAGTCGGGGCTACCGTAGACAGGAACAGTCCCTGATCCCCTCTGCGGCCAAAATACCCTTTCCCTTGGATCGTCTCACTAGAGGACGGCAACTGACCCTTCGGACCATCTAATCGGTCGATCACTTGCTTTCTACATGGAAGCAGTGGTGATCGGAGGGGACGGGAGACAAGTGAAAAAGAAGCTACTTGTTACATAATTACATGGCAGGACACGCGGCTACACTAAAGACTTAAGTCTAAATTAGTGGTACCAAGCAATTATTTTGTTTAAAAATGGATGAAGCTAAATTGTTGGAGACGCGACGCGACACGATGCTGAACCGTGCAGCAGATCTTCGGATCGAATCGACACTGCCCTTGGTAGATTGATTTCTATTTCTAAAAATCGATCTATCATGGGCAGGCAACTAGATCTTCCGGACAAACTGGACGGTCGATCACATATTTCGTTCGACGAAACAGTGGTGATCGAAGCAAGAAACGAGAGAACGAGTCGAGAGAAGCTACTTGTTAAATAATTACTTGGCAATATTGGGAGACGCATACAATAGGGACTTAAAATTAACGTCGAAGCTCAAGACTAGTCAAGTTGAAACTAAAATTCGGACGATAGAAGGAAACAAAGTTCCTTGGATGTTAGTTGTACCAAGCAATTATGTGGTTAAAAAGAGGGATGAAGCTAAATCGTGGGATACGCGACGCGACGCGACGCTGAACCGTACAGCGGATCCGAGGATCGAACCTACTGCCCTTGCTAACTCGATCTCAACAAGAAAACAGAGAACTGCAACTCCGAATCGAGGTCTCCATTTCTCCAACGCAACCCGCCGGAAGCCCGAAGGACCCGACTTAGGCTGTCTGACAAAGAGAGAGTACCTGAGACAGAGTCGACTTCCGCTGGAAGGTATGCGTTTCCGCAGAATACGGAAACTCCACACCTTCCAGCGAAGTGCCGTTTTCCCTCAATCAAGCTTACCAAGGGAAGGCGATTAGATCTTTCGGACCAGATACACGGCCGATCACATGTTTCAATCGATGAAACAGCGGTGACCGAAGCTAGGAACGAGGGAACGAGAAAACGAAAAGCTACTTATTGAATAATTGCTTGGTAAAACGCGAAAATATGTAGAATAAAGAAATCTTCGACGTTAATTTTAAGATTCGCGACGAAGATTAAATCTAATCGACTTAGAATTAAATGTCCATTGGCGGTTGTGGCGTCTTACTTCGATGTCCCTGCGAATAACCTGAAACTAAAATTGATACACATATTAGTGACATACGAAAGGAAATTTAATAAACACCATGCAAACTAGACGAAGCGATGGAATAATTTGTCGTGCTGATGTACCGAAGAGTGAGAATCCATAAGATTATCGATGCTAGACCTACCTAAGGAAATGTACAAAATTTGCATATGTTACAAACAAAGTATTCTACCTATACTTGCGTAACGAGAGTATAATGTCGAAGTAAAATAGCAAATGATTCCAAAAATTGTCCGAAGAACCATACAAATTTCAAAGACGAACAGAAACAAAGATTGAAAATCCAACGCAGAATTGAAAATCCAACGCAGAATTGAAGTAAAATAGCAAATGATTCCAAAAATTGTCCGAAGACCATACAAATTTCAAAGACGAACAGAAACAAAGATTGAAAATCCCACGCAGAATTGAAAATCCAACGATGAAATCAAAGAATGAAAATGTCCAAGAATTAAACAAAATATGTTAGCGAAATAGAACAAGAATAAAAATCTTATTCTAATTAGTGACATCGAAATTCATAAAATAATATACAAACAAAATACATCAAATAATATGCAAACAAAAATGGTACATGATTCAAGACAATTATGCCAATTCAAAAAATAAGGCAGAAGTAGAAATAGAGGAGGAAAACATAATAACCAGACCTAACCCAGACACTAAAACAACGCCGAATTATAACCAAACAAATAAAATAAACTGGTCAATTTTGTGATAATAATACAAATAAGTAAAGTAGACTTACTACTTGTTGAGCATTAGTTACCATTACCAAGGAAGCACCAAAGGTCCAGCAACATAAGAAACGATTCGTAATTTAGCAAAAGCGTTGGACAGTTCCATAACGTTGAATTGATATCAAACAACAAAATAGAAGTGGGGAGAGCAATTTTAAATAGTTCTTACCAGTGGCCATCACGGTCCGTCACTGGTCAGTAGTGGTCAGTAGTGGTCAGTAGTCGGATCTGCACTGGTCAGTAGTGGTCAGTTCTGGTCACTCCTGGTCACTCCTGGTCACTCCTGGTCCCCAGTGGTCAGCGCTCCACGAATGGCCTAGCTTCAGCCCGCGAGACCCGAGTCCCCTGGATGCTCCAGGGGTACTGAAGAACTTGTCCAGCGGTAGTCTTTGAGTAGAGAAGTCGAAGAGTGGGGAGACAGTGTCAACGTGAAGAATTAAGAACCGCTTGGTCTGGAGAACAACCCTATTTCGATTGGTCCCACCTCTTGACCATTTCTAGATCTTCACTGGACCTTCGCTGACCTTGAGTCAACCTCACTGTTGACCATCAGTGACTATAAGTTAGTCATTGTTGATCACCGACTCATTAAAACCATTACGAAGATTAAAGCCTTCTTACGAGGATCCTCTTACAATTTGATGCATGATCTTTTTAACATTTTGTTTCACTTTGGAAGAATATCTCATGTTATAAAACACTCATGATACAACGATAGCGTTCATGGCACTAACAATAGGTCTATTTTTTACCTCGTTTATGTGTAATAGGTATACATGGGTTGGAAAATAAAAATGCCTGGGCAGTTGAGACTCAAAATCGTATGCAGGTTGACACAAATCAGATTTTAGCTGTTTTGAAAGCAAGAAAGAAAGACTTACATTCGCCTTCTTTCTTGAATTCCCGAAGCTGTCTAAAGTAGTACACATGGCTGTGAATTGGTGTGTATAAATGGAGGGGTAAGCTTACTCTGGGCACCGGTCTGCCGTCTGATAACACTATAATGAATCAATTTTTAGATTTATCAAGACACATATGTATAACCTTCGTATCTGTAGTATTACTCATTTTCTATTCATTAATTTTTGTTAATACGTGTCTTTTTGTACATCAGTTCGAACAATTGCCATACCGAGCGAAAAATTCGGAGATGATTTTAGCGTCCTCGTCATTTGAAAAACTATTCACTGAATTAGTGTTGATGGGCAGCAGTTGTAACGTGTGCGTAAATACATGTGAATTGACTATGCAGGCATTGAAATTTATTTCTAAATCTGTTGGTAATGTTGCGAGTGACACGAAAATGGTAATGGGGCTCTAGAGCCCCAGAAAAATGGGCCGAAAAAATACATTGGGTGAAAGGTTTACTCGTATACCTCGTCAATGGTGAAAGGTCTACTCGTATACCTCGTCTGTGACAGAACCAATGATTTTCTACATGGTCGGTACTTCAGTTCTTAAAATACCAATTTCCAATATATGATTTGAATATCTAGTGTATTCTTTACCTCTTCAATAGACAAACTTCCATTGAATTTTACAATATGTCCATCCTTCACGTCATCGATGAACTGAAATATATTTTCGGACATTTCTTTGGGGCTCTAGAGACCCATTATCATTTCGGTGACACCCGCGACATTACCAACAGAGTATAGAAAACGATCATAGCGCTCATGACGGTAGGAAATGAAATCACTAATTCTATCATTTAATTAATTAATTAACGAATGCTATTGAAAATTTAGCAGTCAAAAGAAAGTCGCGATTAATAACCAAAAACAGTCACTACAGGCTACAAAAATTCACAATTGATGAACAGATTTAGAAATGAACACAAGAGGAAGTGAGACAGAAAATGAAATTACAAAATTAGGCATCCATCGATTAATTACATTGGAGTAATCAATCGATTATGATTATTTAAAGATTTGAAGATTATTAAAATACGTAAGGATGCACCTCATTGATAAGTGTGGCGTCACCTCCCATGCTCGCCACCAGAGGGGTCGCGCTCTCACAAGCGCTCAATCGACCCCTCCATTACTATACATATATGCAATCCTCGATCAACTTCGCAGCATGTAGTAGTACAAGGCGGGGTCTGCTACAAAGCCCAGACAAAACCAATGCCACCTTTCCTTTTCTATCCTCGTACGATCTTTCTCGAGTTTCTATCCACAACGAAGCAGCGCCCTACATAATAAGTACACCGCAAATCCCTACCTCTGTTTTGTATTTTAAATTGTAATAACATCATTTATTTAAAAAATAACTCGAAAAAAAACGTATCTGGGGCTCGAAATCAGTGTTATCAGATCCGCGCACCAGAGGCTGCATGTCCTTCCCCATTCCACTTTCGCACACCATGTTCAATCGCGTCTACGTGAGCTTTCTCGTAGAGTTTCGGAGAGTTGAGAAGAACAGACTGATATTCGCTTTTTTTCTCGCTCTTGCATCGCCATCCGTTCGAATCGTCAGTAAACGACAAAGATCGTCGTGACTGACATTCCTTACATTTCTCGAAATCAGACCTGAACGCTTTTTAAAGATTCGTTGACTTTCCACATCAAGTGAACGTGCGGTATAGTATACAGAATGTTTGGCCACCGCTAGAAAAAATTTTAATGGGAGATTCTAGAGGCCAAAACAAGACGAAAATCAAGAATATCAATTTCTTAATTGAGGCTTCGTTGAAAAGTTATTAAAAAATTAAATTGAAAAGTTTCAAATCATTCGCGGAAAAATTATTTTCAGTTGCTGGGATCATTTCGAATCGTAGGTGGACAAATTACCGTTCTACAGGCAAAACTTTGAATGTTAAAAACTTTTTAACGGAGCCACAATCAACAAATTAGTATCCTTGATTTTCGTCTTATTTTGACCTCCAGAATCTCCCATTAAAATTTTTTTCAGGTGTGGCTGAACATGAAAAAGCTGCAATGTTTGAGAAGAGACAATGTTATTTATTCTTTTGTAGCATTTTCATACCGTAAAATTTGTTCCTGTTGCGATTCAAATTTCTAATTACCATATTTATTAGTAACTATTCTTTAATTCTTTTAAATTACAATTCTTCCTGCTTTGCAAAAATATTTTCAGATTCAATCTTGCATGGAAAACAAAGAAAAGCTATCATGATTTCTGTTTGAAAAAGCAGAAGGTTGTTGCACGTCCCATATCGAAGCACGGAGAAGAATTCGAGAAAGTGGAAAAAGAGTATTTGTTGAGAAGCTCGGGTAAGTTACAACGCGATTGCAGAGTGCATTCAACAGAATTAATTGAGATTGTACGCAGAAACACGAGATCGTTCATCGGTAGTCCCTTAAGATCGCAAAGCTTAGTCACAGAAATTGTTTCTCACTCTGTCTTCGGCCACGCTTGCGCCAAAGCAGCTTGTACTTAGCGCGTCTCTGTATAAAAGCGGCCACTTGTTGAACGACTTGCATTCCTCTGATTCCCCTCAACCGTGGAGATATCTGTTTTTCCAGTACTGGAATTTGTCACCGGAGTCATCGAACAAGTGATCATTATTTTTAACAAACTCGTCTCCAGTTTCCCTCTGAATCGCGCTAAAACCTTGCTGCTTCGGTTCATCGTGGGACACGGGAACACCAGAAATATCAGGTTTTTAAAACTATACTTTAACAATCTACAATTTCGATATCGTATGAAATTTCACTTTGTCAGTGCGGTAATGATAATTTGAACGCGAACATTTCCTTCTTTCAAACTCGGAAAATTCACGAGTGACATATTCAGTGGTTGCCGTAAAACGTTAGAAGGATTCAATTTGTTTTTATTCGTAAATTTGAGAAATAACGTAACCGTTACGTGGAAAACAAGTTAAGTTAAATCAGTGTATTTCTTCTAAGGAAGTTGCAATTGCTTCGTTTAATTGTTAATGTCTCTAAATATTAATCTTCGTGTGTCCCTTGATTTGGATCATTCGTCGAGCCAGAGAAGAGCGAGATCTCGCAGCCTCGTAGTGGAAATAAAATTAAAAATTGATCGCTGTTGGTTCGATGCATCTAATTTCTGCATCGACGGGTAAAACGATTCCCGTCGAGCAATTCGACTATCGCCGCGATCGGGAAATGCCGGCTATCATCTCGCTTTATTTTCCGGTGAAACCGCGAATCGTCATCAAGTACCAGCGACTCGTGTCACACCTAAGCAGCAGGCATCGCTGATAAATCCTTCGAATCGCGCACGGATACTGAAAGCTACGGGAAATTACAAAAGTCGGAAACGGAAACGGTGGAAGGACGAGCTTTTAATATCGTCGAGCGTCATTCTGGCTTAAGCTTGAGATCCTCGCGACTGTCGATGTTCGATTTTCCATTTTACGCCCGTATGAGCCCCCCCCAGATCTTTTATTTTCTTGCGTGTAATCGCCGATTGATAACGTCTTGATTGTCATCGTTAATCCCTTTTAAGGACCAGAGACGATCGTCAATGTACGACGGTGAATTACAAGTCTAAGGACGCATTAGACTTTCTTTATTTTTGGGTGGACAGATGGATCTAATCGTTAGTTTAATTATCCAGAGAATGAAGAAGCAATAGATCAAATGCTTTGAAACTATTATTTTATTGAGTACTCAACGTTTGTTTCGCCCTGCCAAGGCATTGTTTAGAACCGTCCAAGTTCTTGATTCATTAATTATTTATTTTTTTAGAATATTTGTTAATAAGCACAGTGAAACTATAATATTAACATTTCGTTTTAATGCTACGTAAGCGAAGATGGACAAAATCGCACACATACTTGCAGTTTACATAAAAATAATATTTAAAAAATTTGTTTGTTCTTAACAAACATCTTCGATGTTTCTGCTCTGAATCTAGCCAAGCATCAAGTATAGAATATTTATTAACTCCCAGATAACCACATTTCTTCGTATATTTGAAAATTATTAAATACATTATATCGTTATTTGAAGAAAAACACTACATGTGATATAAAACTATTATTTTTATAAAAGAAAGTCCAAGATATTATTTCTACCTCTATTCTTTATTTTCTTATATTATAATATACCTATTTCTATTATGGTTCAAAGTGATGATTGTCAGAATATGTGCTGATAATTAAAAATTTTATATTATTACTTTATATACAGAAAATTTTTATAAATTTACAAGCACTTTACGATTTGGAAATAATAGTTTCAGTACGGAGCAATAATTCTGTATTTCATCGCGGATCTGCTAACTGGACTTATCAGTAAATCTATCTAGCAGATCCTGCCGTAGGCGTAACGCTATTAATCGTTTCAATAATCTGTTTCAACTAATTACATATATACTAATAAACTATATTACTCATGAATTCAAGCACAGCCGAGTCGAAATGCAATAAAATTAGATACTTTGTATACCAAGAATGTTATTTCTTGTATAAAAAAGTTTTTCTTTTTAATATACTGAGGGCTTCTAAAAAATAAAAAATGTTTACAGTAGACATTACTAAATTTAAAAAAGTACTTTAACTCCGTGAGGTACAAATGTTTAGAGCAAGAAAAGTTCCAAGTTGAACAGAAATTTTATTTTTTAATTAGATATAAGGGAAAACGAATCCAATATTTTTTCGCCTTGACTAATGTAACGTGTGTCGAGAATTTCTCTGACTAAACAAATGCGACATAATGTAAACCTTTATATTTCTAATTATTTTTATTCTTCGTGGTCAATTGCAAAATATCTCACCGTGCATATTCGAATATTAAAAACGTGAATTATTTTTGAACCCACTGTACTTCAAAGAATTAATCGGCTTAATAATTGTAATTCTATTTTGCAGAAAAATATTTGAGTTTTATAACCTTTTCACTGCCACTTTATATTATATGTATAGATATTGCGTAGATCGAAGTAAAAAGTGATGACTTAAATATATTTAAATATATGGTATATACTTATCTATTGTTTCAAATATATAGTAAACATATACAATTATATTGAAATAAGCAGTATAGATACATTAGTCAGAAAGTACATTTTCGATACGATGAAGTTTAATTTCCTTAACAATTTAGATGATAATAGAGAATTGCCTTTAGAAACGTTTACTGTTTTAATATTTTTGAATATGTATGATATGTATAATATGTAATGATCGTTACGCAATTTTAACTTAATTTGAACATTTCTAATTAAAGAAATAAAGTTGAGGGTCATTGTAACATAAATTACGGAACATAAGAATTATTGACCAAATAAATTTTGTTGCATGATTTAGTCATAATTATGATTCACAGTAATTCTTACTTGAATACGACAAATTTTTAAATAATTTCACTTATTTTTCTTTGTTTATGGACACAAATATTTCAGTTTTTTCCCATTAATGAAATTTATTATAATTTGATTGGATAAGTAAAGTTGATTTTTTAAAATTTAAATTATGTTACTATACAGTAATTTTTCGAAAACTATTATGATTAGAAAAAAATGAGGGAGGAAAAAGTTTTATAGTTTTTTATGATCAGTAGGACAGTGTATATGAATTTTGCATAGTTACATTATTTTGCGAAAGATGAAGGCCACCTTCAATTTTTTAAATGGAATGTCATATATTTTTTTATGTCAAAGAAGTTTGAATATTTCATAACATTGTGTTTATTAAAACTCTGTATTAGTAAGATT